>NC_133362.1:68149701-68264347 GCF_049309525.1 Garra rufa
ATGCAGTGATTAGTGCAGTGGCTTGTGGGGAATGAAGTCCATGATGTGTAGTGCGAGAGTTAATGACAGGACGACTCAATTCGTGACAGAGCCCCCCCGGGCAGACAGGAATCTCAGGACGGCTGGACGGAACCAGCGGAGGCTCTGGAAGACTGGGCGGAACCAGCGGAGGCTCTGGAAGACTGGCGGAACCAGCGGAGGCTCTGGAAGACTGGGCTGAACCAGCGGAGGCTCTGGAAGACTGGGCTGAACCAGCGGAGGCTCTGGAAGACTGGGCGGAACCAGCGGAGGCTCTGGAAGGCCGGGCTGAACCAGCGGAGTCTCTGGAAGGCCGGGCTGAACCAGCGGAGGCTCTGGAAGGCCAGGCTGAACCAGCGGAGGTTCTGGAAGGCTGGGCTGAACCAGCGGAGGCTCTGGAAGGCCAGGCTGAACCAGCGGAGGCTCTGGAAGGCCGGGCTGAACCAGCGGAGGTTCTGGAAGGCTGGGCTGAACCAGCGGAGGCTCTGGAAGGCCAGGCTGAACCAGCGGAGGTTCTGGAAGGCTGGGCTGAACCAGCGGAGTCTCTGGAAGGCCAGGCTGAACCAGCGGAGGCTCTGGAAGGCCAGGCTGAATCAGCGGAGGTTCTGGAAGGCTGGGCTGAACCAGCGGAGGCTCTGGAAGGCCAGGCTGAACCAGCGGAGGTTCTGGAAGGCTGGGCTGAACCAGCGGAGGCTCTGGAAGGCCAGGCTGAACCAGCGGAGGTTCTGGAAGGCTGGGCTGAACCAGCGGAGGCTCTGGACGGCTGGACGGGAGACCAGCTGCTCGAGCCGACAACAGCGGTGGGTCCTCCACGCTAGACACCAACCACCTTGAGACAGAATGGACCTGATGAAATGCAGATGTAGCGACCATCTTGGCGACAGGCTCTGGCGTGGCGACCATCTTGGCGACAGGCTCTGGCGTGGCGGCCATCTTGGCGACAGGCCCCGGCGTGGCAGCCATCTAGTGAGCGGACTCTGGAAGGGCGGCCATCTTGTGAACAGGCTCTGGAAGGGCAGCCATCTCGTGCAGTGACTCAGAGCTGGCGGCCATCTTGTGCAGTGACTCTGGACTGTGTTTACGTGTGTGTGTGTGTGTGCTATTTGCATAGCGTTTGAAAGCTATTTCACTAATATTTCATATAAGTTCTACCCTCCATCTACCTCCATCCCTCCACCCCCCATCTCCACCGATTTTTCCTTACCTTTTTCTAGATCGAGACTGTTAAGGAAGCAGACTGACAAGACAGGTAAGTGAAAACGTAATAAGGTTTATTGATTTGCAGCAGAGCAATGTAGAAGATGACGTGCAGAACCAGGTAAGTGAACTGTCCAGAAGTTAGATGTAGAATGGATGTTAGACGGATGGCTGAAGTAGTACTTTTCCCTCTTTGCAGGAACGAAGATCGGAGGATGTCGAAGGAAGGACTGGATGCAGACTTATGGCACACACACACACACACACACTGGAGGCGGTGATCTGCTGGCGAGACAGACTGGACTGGGAATAGACGACAAGACAGGTAAGTAGTCACAGGTAAGTATTCAGAGTAAACTCGAGAACTTGGATGGAGTCCTGAGTGAGTCCGCTTTTGGATTAACGAGCCCGGACAATGGTGACTGTGTGTGGTGTGCTTATATGGGTGCCGTGATGATTGCGTGCAGGTGTGACTGATTAGTATTCAGGTGAGAGCGATCTTTGGGTGAGTGAGGTGGAAGAACCTGGCCAATCCGTGACAGAGACTGCCAATTACCATACTGCTGGCGAGTGTGATATCGTGGTCCATGAACTTCGCTGGCAGATGAGGATGGCATCGTTTGCCTGTTATTGATGCTTTGTACGCCAGAAGTCGATGGCCTAAACAAAGTATGCAATTCAGACTCTGTTTCTGACTGCAGTTGACCGGAAGGCGATACATTAGATTCAACTGAATTAGCAATTGATCTTATAATAGTGGGCGAAGCAAGAACATTTAGCAAAATGCTAATTGCTTCAGTTGTAGCACAATCCCTATCCATCATTGCAACCGCAGCAAATAGGCAGGTTATTTCCGGTTACGCTCAAACGGCTTCCGTTTGCACTGAAAAATCCACGCACATCCACGCATTTTGTTCATAGGTGTATATGCAAGGATCAAGATTGTATGTACATGCAAGTATGTATAGGTGTGTCTGCATGCAGCGAGTTTATATAGTTATATAGTTTTTTTGTTGTTGTAGGTGTATATGCATGGATCGAGTTCAAATGTATAAGCGTGTGTGTCTGGGTGTATGCTCGTCTCAAGTTTGTGTATATGCAAGTTATTCACAAGTGTTTATGCATTCTTTACTAACATAAGATGTATTGGTGTGGATTTCATATATATATATATTTGAACATCCAATAGTATACATGTATATGTGAGTAAATTATAGGTGTATATGCATGTGTTTTGTGTATGTATTGATAAGCAAAGTTTGATTTAAATCCTACGTGGCGCCTCATAGACCCATTATTAATGACTGAGTATAAAAACTCTGAGTAAAAAAAGGAATGATTTAATGTTACACTGAAAACTTTACCATCAAAGGAATAAATTCAACTTTAAAATACATTAAAATAGAAAACAGCTGTTGTAATTAAATAAATTAAAAACTATTTATATTGTATTTAATTCTAATAATAATTATAGTATAAATATTACTGTTTTACTGTATTTTTGGTTAAATAAATGCAGCCTTGGTGAACATAAATGTCTTTCCTCTTCGAGTCACGATTGGTCAGCAGCTGAACCCACAGGAATATTTACTAATTATGTATTTTTGAGTCTTCAAAGATTACCCAAAGATAAATAAATAAATCAAATTTCCTCACAATAAAAATGATAAATCAGCAACATTATATGACAGGTGATCATTTTTATTCAACACATCATGTAACATTTCAAACAGTACATCAATTACTGTTATGACAAATATAATGACTTAGAAATATGGCATACATAAAAATAAAATAATAACATAAATAAATACATAAAGTGTGCCATTCTTATAAGATCAAATTTCCTGCTGTATTGCGGTGACGGATAAAAGAAAAAAAATAATAATACACATAAAACTAAAATCTAAAAAATGTCAGTAAAAGTACATTGCAAAAAACTAAAAACGAAAGTTTTCAGAATAGCAAACAATGATCACGGATCAAAAAATAATAAGTGTACATCAAAAATGTATTGAATGTAATGTTTCTTACTCTCAGTGCTCTCAGACATTTTTTGCTCATATTTCGATTTATTCGTATGCTTATGCTGTTTGTCACTAGGCTTTTGTTTCTACGTTTTGCACTTGCTTTTCCAAATGTGGCGGTTAGAGTTTGATGTAAATCAGGGCAGGGCTTAAGCGTCATCACTGGTCCACCAGTTCTAGATTGACAGCTCCTCCTCGAGCCAATCAGTCGAAGAGGGGCGTCAACGTCACTCCACGCGCCTCATCAGCTGCCGATGCTCGCTGTTCACTTGCAGGTGAAAATGGCCATCCGTCAGCTGGGAACATCTTTCCATGCAGCACACTGTGTCTGTCTGTCTGTCACTGATGTACTCCTGACTGGCCATCCATTAACATTAAACCAAACTATCCTAGCCATAACCCGTCGCCATTATCTTCACCATCTTTAGTCTACGTTCACATCGTGAAAGGGAGCAGCCGGTCGGCCATATTGGCGGCACTGAAAGTAAACAATACCACTGAACCAAATGAAACTCGCATATTTCCCCAATTATTGCTGCTGAAAATGGTCAGTTATTGTCATGTTTTAGGCTGTGCTAATCGGTCGAACCGGGAAAAACATTTGGAGTATTATAGACTGACAAAATTTAAACTCTGTCTGAGTAACAAAAAGTGTTTGTGGTTGGCCAAACTGAACTAGAATTTCTTGGACAAAAAAACTTGATAACATTCATGTTTGTTCGTATCATTTCCAGTCTAGGAGTTAAAATATTAGTCTAATATCTTAATTAAAGGGGTTTGAACTAGAACATGCTCTCATGTTTGGTTCAAAAAACGCATTATTTTTTACATAATTTACATTATTACAATACCTTTCTCCCAAACCTGTCACAAATGCCTGGATTAGTTCTGTTTTTGATGAAGGCCAGACACAGTACTGCTACGCCTCACATCACACACTGACTCAAATTCAAAAAGGGAAAAAGCATAATTAACCCTTTCATACTATGTATCTTAACTTTAGTTCATCAAAATATTGTGCCCTTTCCTGCTCACTAAGTCCATCTCTCTGTGATTTAGCTGCTTCCACATGATTTTGTGTGGTTTAGACAGCATAAATTAGCAGAACAACCTATTTAGTAGTATATTAACCGTCCAATCCATGCTGTTGTTTCCATCCGAGTATCACCAATATGGCCGCACATCAGGTTAACTGACCAAATCGTGACATGAATTCAAACCCACTCTTGAATAATCCACTTTATTCCTCACTAAATTAATCACCCATTTAAATCAATGATTTAATTAAATGTCTTACTCTAAAAATAATAACTTGCTGCCACTTACTGGCTGTTTTACTTACTGACTTACTCATATACTCACTGTATTCAAACTTTATATATTTAAAACATCTATATAATAGTTATAAGGAATTACATATGTAGCTATGTAAACAAATAAATCATTGTGTATATCAAATGCACGTGCCTCTGTAACTGCTTCTCTGTAAAACTATAGACCAATTTAGAGTAGACCTCACAGTTAAGTCACTTGCAGCTGCGCACACATAGTGGTTGCAGAAAAACACCGGGAAAAATATGTATTTCTGTGCCTTTTGATGTCAAAATCTGAATGTAAATCATTTTTATACAACACTGTCATCAAAGACGCCATTTGAAGCTAAACGCAGATGTTTAAACGGACAAACTATGGATGAAAACTGCTTACTTTACTTTTAAACCAAGGATTTGATTTAAACAATAGGTCTACATAATATTCACATGTTGTTAACAGGGGGCCAAATTGTATTAGCCTTACAGTCACAGCATGATATATTATCTAAACCTATTACTATTAACATTTTTACATAACATTTATTTATTTTAATCTTACAATTCAGCCTTTTTTTGCAAACCTAAGTTTATATCTCCTAATTTGGACTTTATAACTCGATTTAACTAAAAAAAAATAGTGAGTTTTCTTCCCCCAGATGGGCTCTACCCATAAAAAAAAACATCATCTCTGTTTTGGATCTGTAAGACTATCCCACTATCTAAGGTCAATTTAGTTGAATATCGGTGCTTATCGATGGGGGACAAGCTCTTGTAATGAGCTGAGGACATTTCAAAAATGACATCTAATCAATATAATCTATAATTGTTTTCAAATCAAACTATTTTGTACCGTATCCGTGTAATTCTCGAGCCATAAAGGCTATCTCTATAATTGGTCTATAGTTTTCAGTGATCAGTTAGCCGAGTCATTGCATAAGCATTACATTCATTCATAATTAATTAATTTACTCATTTAAGGCTAATGGGTTGCCAGGTTGGCATACAGCAGTGACAGACAGGTAAGGAATAATTGATGACGGGGCGTTGAGACGAAGCAGAGTTGCTGTTACACCTCGGGTGTGCATTATTTTCATAGAATTCAACGGACCGAAGTCAATCAACCGACGACAAACTGGCCCATGCACGCAGATATCCATGCCTTCCTGTGTTTGTGTATTTAACTGCAACGCGCACATCACGCAGCCTTTAACCCAGAAGTGTCAGCATGCAGTTGAGGTGGGCTATGAAAAAATGACGAAACCAGTGGTTGAACGCTATGAAAATAATAGTCGCTATGATGCACCCGTATGCCGCACTTTTAGCCCCACTGTGCCCTGCATTGATTGCCTTAAAAAATGTTTAGAATCTTGTGTGTTCATAAAGCATTAATGTATACATTTACTTATAAAGCTTGTTGCAGTGTATGAGTATAGTTGTTTAGTTAATTGTGTTGTACATGCAACTGGCTTTCAAAAATAGTAATGCGCCCCAGTAGAGCTTTGGGTCTAGCGCTGCCCCTGGTCTGTGTGTCTATCAAAAGAGATCGACTGCAGTGTCTCTACTAATAGTGAAACTAAGTTCATTTTCTTCAAGACCACTTTGTGTGTGATAGCTGTCATGTAGTCTTTAAGTTGTTATGCGTTTGTTAACGTGTGTGTAACTGTATGTGTGTGCGTCTGTGAGGGAGAGAGTATGGGAGAAATAACAGATGTGTTTTCCGTACATAATAAAACGTAATTTTTTGGCAAAAATCGTCTATCGTTTTATCCTATTGTTTACGGTGTTTGGATTTTTGGTTATTTTGCTGTTTTAGGCTGTAAGGACCTTTGAAATAACTGAAATCGTGTGGCGAAGTGATATAGACATGTAATGCGGTTAAGTGTTGCCTGGAACTACGTTCGCCGTGTGTTTCTCTGAAAATAATGCACACCTCCAGAACGTCCGTCTGCCCCGCAGTATAAACACATAAACGCCTTATTCAACCAGCCGCCATTTTGAATCGAAACGAGGCTGTGAGGGATAGCAGTCCAGCAGCGTCCACTGTGGCGTATTGTTGTGTATCGGGATGCCAATCATATAAATTTAAAATAATACGTCATTTCACAATTTTTAAAGGGCCATAGAATGCATTGAAACAATACTATAAATTGTTCTCTGATATCTCCATAGAAGGTATATGGCATAGGAAAGGGCAAAAATTCTCCAGAAATGGTTTAACAGCTCCATTTACAACCCTAGGATTTGTCCCTAGAATCAAATGCTCTGTTATTGCCTTATTTGGAATATTTGTGAATATTAATGAAGAGCTCTGCTCTGATTGGCTGTTTCACAGAGCTGCTCATCTCAGTAGCTGCCACATAAAGGAAATATTTATTTAACTATGGAGCTTTAATATGCGGTTTGTTGAATCTGCTGTTTTGAATCCACAACATTTTACTCTCTCTATTGTGATGCATGTGCTCTGTGTAACGTTATACTGCAGCGACACAAGCACTTACCACACAAGATTAGATGCTGTCAGCGGTGAATAGGATCTATAAATCATTCAAAGAGATGACCTATTTTCCGGTGGTCTTTTGCAAACACCAGATTTATATAAGAAGGAGGAAATGGTGGTGTTTGAGACTCATGGTATGTCATGTCCATGTACTGAACTGTTATTATTCAACTATGCCAAGGTAAACACAGTTTTCCATTCTATGGCACCTTTAACAGGACAACAAGCTCCAGAAAACATGGATTGTTCGATGGGACATATGTGACCCTGGACCACAAAACCAGTCATAAGGTTAAATTTGACAAAACTGAGATGTATACATCATATGGAAGCTCAATAAATAAGCTTTGTATTGATATATGGTTTGTTAGGATAGGACAATATTTGGCCGAGACACAGCTATTTGAAAAACTGGAATCTGAGGGTGCAAAAAAATCTAAATACTGAGAAAAAGTTGTCCAAATTAAGTTCTTAACAAATGCATATTACTAATCAAAAATTACATTTGATATATTTATAGTATGAATTTTACAAAAATCTTCATGGAACATGATCTTTACTTAATTTCCTAATGATTTTTGGCATAAAAGAAAAATCAATAATTTTGACCCATACAATGTATTTTTGACTATAGCTACAAATATACCCCAGTGACTTAAGGTTTTGTGGTCCAGGGTCACATATGACCTAACTTTCAGGTAACAATATTGCATTTATTTAGGAAAATGACTGTGGAAACTAGCCTGTTGGCTCGCTGTCCTCTAAACGCTTCTGATATCTGAATATCATTTTGTGATTACGGCAAACCAATAAGTAAATGTTATCTTTTGATCTCTTTGCATAAAAATAAAAAACTATCTATCTACTATCTAATATAAAAACTTTCTACCCACTGTTTTTTGTATGACTTAACACGTCTGAAAAAGGCTTACGTCCTTTCTTTGTCCTGTGGAAATTTGTGAAATGATATATTCTCTTTATTTTTATGACTAAACCATCTACATCTCGTTACGCAACAATACTCCACAGTGGACGCTGCTGGACTGCTGTCCCTCACAGCCTCGTTTTCGATTCATAATGGCGGCGGGCTGAATAAGGCGTTTAACAGTGTCCTGTGTGGAAAGATGTTTCCCCAGCTGACGGTTATCCATTCACCTGCGCAAGTGAACAGCAAGGTGAGCGTCGGCAGCTTAATGAGGTGCGCTGGAGTGACGTTTGACGCCTCTCTTCGACTGACTGGCTAGAAGAGGAGCTGTCAATCCAGAACTAATGAACCAATGATGACGCTTGAGCCCGCCCTGATTTACATGAACCTCCAACTGCAACATTTGGAAAAGCAGGCGCAGAACAAGGAAACAAAAGCAAAGTCAAAAAACAGAAAGCACAAAAACAGAAATATAACCAAGGAGAATGTTTTTGTATGAAAGTCAGATCATTTTGCATTAATAAATTTCAGTTTTGTGCAGCATGATTTTGTGTTTTAAGTTTTGATTTACGCATATTATTTTTCGATCTGTGACCATTGTTTGCTATTCTGAAAACAATACTTTCAAACCTTTCAAAACAATACCTTTGTCTTTGCGTATGAATTTGTAAAGTTTATTGGTTTGGATTCTGGTCTCATTTGCGTCCAGATATTTTTTTTTGCTACTTGATATTGCAAACTGGTGTGTCTTAACGTATTATTTTAATGTATTATCTTAATTATGAACACACCAGGTTTAAGTGCATACAGTGCACATTGTAAATCTTCTCATTATTTCCCTGTAGTGGATAATAAACCAGAAGTGTCACCCCTAGGCTGAGAAAAAAAAAAAAAAAAAAGTTTTAATTTTAATTATTTTCCCACTTTACAATTGGTCTTTTTTTGTAGTAAAGAATGCCATCTTACTGTCTGACAGTTCAGGCTCAAACCATTTATCCCGACCTATTTCCAGCAAGTCCTTCTTTTTAGGAAAGCGTCCGCACAACATTACGAACAGGACCACTCCCAGCGACCATACAGTAGCAGGTTTCCCATGAGAGACCAAGAGGTGTAGGATGAGCAGGCTAGAGAAAAGATCATTTTTAGGATTGTTAGATGAAAACGTTATACAGTTTACATCCTCATTTCAGAATCTGTCAAATGTTATGTATTTTATCAAAACAAGACGGACCATGCATAATGTGTGTTATTCTTCAATTAGCACAGACCTCAATAAGATATTTTACATAAAAGATGTTTGCATATAATTCCTAAGAAAATAGTTGAATTTATAAAAAATGACACTGTTCAAAAGTTTACATGCCTTTGATTCTCATCCCTTGTTTGTTCTTCTTGTTTAAATACACAAACATGCTGGAAAGGCAAAGAATTTGTGGGACCTGAAGGATTTTTCTGAAGAACAGCACACAGGACAAAAAAGACTCAAAACAATCACTAAACAACAAAAGCTGTGGATCATTCCAGTAGCAACATGGTATTCAGAAACAAGTGAATGTAAACTTTCAAACAAGGTCATTTTTGTAAATTCAACTGTTATTTTCTCTTGTGGACTATATGTAAACCTTTGTTATGTGAAATCTCTTATTCACGTTCAGTGCTTAATACGATTCCTCTTATTTTGTAAAATCATTAACATTTTGCCGATTCTGAGAGGGAGATTTGAACTTTTGACATCAACTGTAGAAAATATAGATTCAGTTCAGTCTTCGACATACTGTTATGAAAAAGGTAGCCTACTTACAGAGTTGATTCACTCCATGTTCTTCGTCTTCTTGACAAATTTGATTGCCACCTGTTCAAAAACAACAAAGTGGTTCAAATTTCCATTTCAACATGTGGACGTGTGATCCATCAGGACTTGAAATGCACAGGACGATACCTCAAGGCCGTTCTCCAAGCGCTTCCCTCACCAAGCATTCGGCTGACTTTATATCGAGTCAATATGTTCTGCTGATTGGGACGAGGATCCTGAAGAGCATCGTCTGCTACAGCACAGTTAATGTCCCGCAAAAGACTTTGGTCTAAACAATTGAACAAATTTGACTGGTGGTAATAACTGCCTGCTTGGTTTCATCTGCGTTTAAAACTTGGAATAAAAATCAGTTTCCAGCCTCAATCCTCAATGTGGATTTCAGCTTTTGGTAATTCATTCCACATCATTTTAATTTCTAATAAAGTCCTTATTAATGGTACCCCATATTTACTGTGTGCTGTAGAGATCTTGATGCTCAGAGTTGAAGAGTTGATTGATTCACCATCAGCGCTTCTCTCGTCTTCTGGTGCCATAGTTTGGTCCTGCACTTGCTGAGCCTGACCTGCGCTGCCTTTCGTCTCAAAACTACTCTTCCTGATCTTTTTCTCCTGACTATCATTTCCCTCACTAACGCTGGTGGACTGCACAAAAAACAGAAATCATCCACATACATAATACTTAGAGAAGATTTGGCTTTTTGAGATTTCTTTCAATGTCACATGTATACAAACAAGAGCACAAAAATATGTAAACATATTAAAAATGTGAATATATCTTCATTTCTACAGTTGAGGTCAAAAGTTTACACCTTAGAGAATCTGCAAAATGCTTATTTTAGCAATATAAGACGGATCGTACAAAATGCATGTTTTTTATTTAGCACTGAGCTGAATAAGATATTTCACATTAAAGATGTTTACATATAGTACACGAGAGAAAATAATAGTTTAAACACTCACTGATGCTCCAGAGAGAAACATTATGCTTTAAGAGTCAGGTTGAAAACTTTTGACAACATGACAATGTGTACATTTTTTTTTATTTTGCCTAAATATATATAGAGAGAGAGAGAGAGAGAGAGAGAGAGAGAGAGAGAGAGAGAGAGTACTGCCTTTCAAAAGCAGGAAAAAAAAACAGAAAATATGTGTTTCCCAATAAGACAAAATAAGTCAAATTAACTCTGATCTTCAAATTCAAAAGTTTTAATGCATTGTTTTTCCTTCTGGAGCATCACTGAGAGTTTGAACCTTGTAATAGTTGCATATGACTGAAAAGATGGATCTCAAAATCATACAGTCATTGTTGGAAAGGGTTCAAATACACAAAAATGTTGAAAAACCACAGAATTTGTGGAACAGAGGGTAGTTTAACTGTTCAGGACAAACAATGGACTCATGAACAACTATCACTAAACAAAAAACACAGCTGTGGATCGTTCAGGTCACAACACAGCATTAAAACAATGAGTAATTAGGTATTAATGAAATAACTAGATAAATACAGTAAGGAAAATAATAACAATACCTTAAAGCCATCCTCCAAGCGTCTCCTTTCACAGCCAACGCTGTATCTTCCTCTCAGAGCACTTTACTGGCTTCATTCCTCAAAATGTAGTCTTTAAAAAAGATAATTGTAGTTGACAAAATATCAAGAGCTGACAGTAGTTTATGAAACTGTCTTTGGTTATGGCAGTAAACGCACCTTCAGCCATCATGTCGACTTGAACTAAAGCTGGACTGGACTTTGGACTAAAAGTAGCCTTGTCCTTCTCCAAACTCTTCCTCCTCTCAAGCATTAACGGGCTGACGATTATTCATCGCCGCGTCGTGCTGAATTTTGGGAGGGTAATAATCGATGTTCACTTGAATAAGTCGCTGTAAATGTGTAAAAGTGCTGAATGAGAATCAAACACTATGCAGGATGTGATCGCGAACTCAAGTAATGCAAAGTTAGCTCTGCTCGCGACTCTAGAATGTTTCTTCTAATTCATTATAACGTCATCGCCATAGCAACGGCTAGTTGCGTACTTTAAAAAATATATGATAATAAATGTTTGTGCATTTGTTATATAATTATTAATAATAATTAAGCAAACAGCTAATTATATATAATATAATTATCAAATCACTATTATTCAATACTTATTAAATTAAATTGTTTAATTTATGTTTAATTTATGCATTTATACAATACAAATACAAATAAATGACTAATAAACGATTAATAGCAAAAAATCGCATCCAAAATAAGTTTTTGTTCACATGCATAATACATTTATTATGTATAGGCCTATATAAATACTCTTATAGTTATTTTAAAAATATTTACATGTGACCAACCAAAAAATAACTTTTTTTTCATCCAAAACACTAAAATTGTGGCTGTATAGTTGCAACTTTTCTGTCTCTCACAAATTTCCATCCAAAACTTAATCTTATCTGATCTTCCTTACTTTTATGCATTACTGATACAAATATACATTGTGAATGATTCTATGATGATTTTAAGTTTAAGTTGAGAAGAGTTTTAGCTTGTTAGAACTAAATGTGTCTAATGGCCAGCTGAGTGTGTTGACTGAAAACTAGCCTTAACATGAGACAAATTGAAGGATTGACTGAAAGTGTAAAGCATGTGAATGATTATGATAATCACACTTCTGAAGAGGATTTGAGCAAAGATTGTTCACCACTTCCAGAACAAGCCCCTTTCAAAGATTTGTGTTATTTCAGCACTGGAAAGCATTGAATTATTAACACTGATCCAATATTGTTTAGCACTGATTTTTCAACCTCAACCAAAACGATGATTCTGATGGAATCAGAATTTAGATATGAGTAGATCTCACTTTAAAAAATATATAGCAAGATTATCAATTCAACACACCAGTCAGAGAATGTCAAAGCACAAATTTAACTATTTAATACTATTTTTTTTTACAAAAAAAGGCTGGATTAGTCTCTAAAGGATTTATAATGTAGAATCATAAAACAAACATAACTACATTTGTTTTACTTCTGTTCATTCAGCTGCATAATTACTTAACCTGATTGGTATATGTAAGATGTGATGAGGCAGTCTGAGCTGTACACTTATTCATTTCCTAAAGGCCGGGACACACCAACCCGACGCCAAACAACTGGCGCCGACGAAAGCCGACCGTCTTGTCGTCTCTGGTCGGCTGCGTCTGCGGGTGTCTGGGCGATTAAACTGAGCTCGAACACACCGAACTGATGAAAGCCGACTACAAACTAGAAGGTGCTTTCTGCGCATGCGTGAGGAGATATACCGTTGCGTACCTGCAGATGGCAGTAGTCTGTATTTTCATTCCAAGAAGAGAACCCCGAAGTAGTGTTGCCTGTGCAAACAAATCAGAGTTTCCGAAGCTTTTAATTCGTCACTCACCACAGAGAAATTCGGTTTTGTGAAGATGTCTGACAATCAAATGGCCCTGGCGCTGTCAGCTCTTGGTTTAGCGATTATAGAACAAGAATAATCGGAGGCATAAAATTAGGAGAAATCGCACTGAATGGGTGAAATCGTGGATACAACAGCGACAAGCCCAAGGTGCTTTCCCGAATCTTTGTCGAGAGCTGGAGGTAGCGGAAACTTCAGATTTTAAAAATATCGCTCGGCTTTTTCCTGTCCAGTTCCATTTGTTGAAGGAACTTATCAAACCGATCATTCAAAGGGAAAATACAAACTTTCGCGATTGCATCTCCGTCAGTGAACGACTCATGATTACCCTTCGGTTCTTGGCAACAGGTAAGCAAGCTAAACTTTTTTCTTTTGTTTATGTACATCAGGCTATAAAGTTTGGATGTACGTAGAAAATGCCTGCAAAGTGTTGCATTTTTCATTTGAAAATGTGTTGTAATAATGCATTGTTGATAACTGTGCTGTGCATTATTTACAGGGGTAAGCTTCAAGGGCCTTTCATACCAGTTTAGAGTGGGTGTATCAACCATTCAGGGATTAATTCCTGAAAACTGTACAGCAATCTATCAGGCTCTAAAGGATAAGTACCTCAAGGTATGAACGTTCTATTTTTTCATACATTTAAGTTGTTATTGTTTTTTATGTTATGAAGCTGAAAAAGCCAACATGTCATTTGTTGTTGTTGTTGTTTTTTAGTGTCCCCACACAGTGGAGCAGTGGCAGCAGGTCGCACGTGGTTTTGAGAAACAGTGTAACTTCCCAAATTGCCTCGGTGCTCTGGATGGAAAACACATTAACATTCGGCCCCCTCCTGCATCTGGATCAACTTTTTACATTTATAAGCACTCCTTTTTGATAGTGCTTATGGCCCTGGTTGACGCAGTTACAGGTTCCTGTATGTAGATGTTGGGTGCAATGGACGGATTTCTGATGGTGGAGTGTTCGGTGGGTGCTCACTGCAGAATGCCCTAGAAAACAGGACTGTCAACATCCCTGCCCCTGCTCCACTTCTGGTTCTGACCAGCTGGCTCCCTATTGCATCGTGGCAGATGAGGCATTTCCCTTGAAGGAGTACCTCATGAAGACATATCCAAACCGCAGACTATCAGTTGAGCGACGCATCTTCAATTTCAGACTTTCACACGCTCGGAGAGTTGTTTAAAATGCTTTTGGCATCCTGGCAAATCGTTTCCGAGTCTTTCTAACTACCATCAACATTCAAGATACTGCCAAAGTGGAGGCCATTGTTTTAGCTTGCTGTACTCTGCACAACTTTCTGCGGACAGAATGTGGAGAGCTGTACATGGAGGGAATAGACCAGGAAGGGCCAGATCATAATTCAGTCCCTGGAAGATGGAGACAAGACCCTGATCTACTCCAAGCCCCCTTGCCAAGGACCACCAACACATCAACTCAAGCCAAGCAGTGCAGAGAAAGATTGTGCCAGTATTTTAACTCTGAAATTGGTTCAGTGCCTTTTCAATGGAACAAAATCTAGTTTGTGTACATTTGATTTACATTGGATAATTGTGTACAACACTGGGCATTGTAAATATTTTCAGAATCTTCTTTACAGAGTGAAATTGCTAAATAAAACATTTAAACTCTATATTATTTTTAATGTGTTATTCGAAAACTAAAAAAATGAATAACAGAAGTATTCATTATCTTCAATAGTATATATTCACACATATATGGTCACTGATGTAAAATGTTGGAATTGGAATTGTACAAACAATAAAAATGTGGTGTAATAGTGTATGATTTTTTTTTTTTTTTTTTGAAAATGTAGTTAATTAAAAGACATTTCCAGAAAAAGCAATTATGGCTAGACAGTCGCACCACATAATATTTTGACACTTTGCATAATAAAAAAGGACTTAAAAGTACACCAGATGTTTGTTTTTTTTTAATAAAAGTGTTTACATCGATGGGAAATAGTACTATATATCAATACAATCAATATCAATATAAGTACACCAGCTGTTGCATGAACTCTTGCACCACACTTCATGGACTTCATTCCCCACAAGCCACTGCACTAATCACTGCATTCACCTGCTCTCACTTTACTGATTACTGCTCACAGCTGCACCTCATCACACTGACTGCATTTAAGCTTCTCACACACACAGCCACTCTGCGAAGTCTTATTGTTCCTTCTGGTCATTATTTCCGAGCGTTTATTCCCGTGTTTGATGTCCTGTGTTTTTGATTCCTGGACTCCTTCCCGTGTTTTGATTCTCGCTGCCAGCCCCGACCTTTCTGCCTGTTTTTTTGACCACGATTTCTGCTTGACCCTTTGTGTTTGTTTGTTTGAATAAATGCTGCAAATGGATCCGAACGTCTCTGACCTTCCTTGTGACAACACGTTAGGGTGAACTGTAATCGCCGTTATTCTTGCAAACAACTATTCATTGCATAACAATGAAAGTACACTGCTGCATAAAATGGCCACTTATCCCTAAAAGACACAATATTCACACATTTAAATTTCAGGCATTACCGTCTGCCAGGCTTATTGTGTCCTGTACTTGCATGCTTATAGCACTAATGTCTCTACATTCTTGAACATTATCACCTTGATTAAAATTTTTTGAGGGAATAAAAGCAATTATGCAGCATGTCATTGACCCATATAAAAAGTAAGTGTGTGTGTGTGTGTGTGTGTGTGTGTGTGTGTGTGTGTGTGTGTGTGTGTGTGTGTGTGTGTGTGTGTGTGTGTGTGTGTGTGACGGACAAAAAAAGAAATCCAACAATCGCGAATGGAATATGTTTTAATTCTTTTTAATGTGTTGCACTCAACAGTCATACTTATTAACAAGCACTAAATTGTATAAACACTGCAAAACAAATTATTTAAGGGTCAAAGTGTAATTGCTAACATATATGTAATTGCTGTTATATAATTCTAACTAACTACATATATATAACAGTTCACTGGTGGCCCTGGCCAACCAAATACTTAAAAAGTAGATTGTCCACTTCATTTTGAAAATGTGGCAGCACATTTTGGGGCAAGCTCCGCATTCTATGTTCCAGGTTGCGGCAGTACGCAGATATGCCATCGTTGTGACTTTCTTTTGAAGCTAGCTTTTTAAGAGTTGGTCCGATGGTCCGCATTAAGTGCGTGGACTCCTCACTGGAGGAATCGTCCACCATCTTCCGACTGCGCTTTCGGGCCCGCGGTGTAGTCATGGTAGAGTCCTCACTGAAAGTCCCTGGCAAAGGCTCCCCTGTGAGTGCTAAGGGCTCTTCACTACATATAGTGGATTCAGCAAGAGGATTACCGGGTTGTTGCTCAGAGTCATACATACTCCGTTCATCAGGGGTCCAGGCATCTGTGGCACTCCCTTCAAAGGGAGAACAGGAATCGCTCTGCGCTGAAGATTCCTGAGGATATAAAAAAAATGTATGTATTTATTACCACAATTGTTTAACAAGCAGAAAAACGAAAGTGCGCTGTTGCATTTTAAGATAAAAATGGCCCCCTAAAGACCCAAATATTCACATTTTCAGATAATACCATCTGCCAAGCTTAGCAAGTACAGGTAAAATTATGCTGTAATAGGATTAAAATAGTTATACAGGAGTAGATTTTTGGTCCTTTCAACAGATGTAATTTAAAGAAAAGAATGTTAAAAAACAAATGCAGGTAAAAACAGTTTTAACTCACCCCGATACTTAAATTGGACGTGCTCTCCCTTTTTTTGGTATGAGGGCTTTGTCTTCACCTGTAAGAACAGCATCCTGAAATCTGCTTTAGTCTGGATGACTGCAGCGACACACAGGACCAGCTCAAACAAGAGTCTCCTGATCTTAATTTTCCTGCAGGTGTATTAAAGGTATTTTGTTTTCAAAACATTTAACTTCACTAAAATCGTAACACTAATACAACATTACATATTTGATTTTTTCCCCCTGATAGATTTACTTCTAGTTGAAGTTACTAATAAACTGTTTATTGTGTCTTGTATTTATTAGCCAAACTTTTCACTGTTAATAAGGGAAGATATGGAGTAACAGCTGAATATATTTGCATGTTTTTGCCAGTTAACGAAACTGAAAAGGTCATAATCAGTGGACTGTATTCCTTTTAAATTTGCCATCACACAACCTTTGTAAACGTTACACAGCAGCATTGACTAGTTTTATGTGAATGTATTGTAATGGCAAGGTATATAAACAGCAAGCATAGTGTTATAAATGTACATTAATAAAATAGAGAATATTATTAATAGATTCATTTACGATCTTTATAACTTGCACGCGGACTACAAACGACAACAACAAACACAAACGAGTGAATCACAACCGAGAATGATTTCATGAACGTGTAATATATTAGATAGGATGAACAAATAATTGAATAACAAACATAAATCAAAATAGCCTAAAATTATAATCTAAGTATGAACCTTTGGTTACAATTTGTATATATTTTATAGATTTTATAAGTCTATTAACTCTCGGAATTGTCTTTGTAGTGCACTGACTTGTGAACTAGGAGCTGATTGAGACGCAGATGGAGATTTAGTTTGCATTGATTTTTCTCTCTATTAATTATTGTCATCTTAAACAGGACAAAGTTTTCAAACTCACAAAACAACTCCTGGAGAATCAACAGAGATCCACGTGACACACTATTATAAAGATGGCGATTATTAAAGAGGAGAGTGAGGACATTAAGATTGAAGAAACATTAACATTAAAACAAGAAGATACTGAGGAACAAACACAGATGGGGTTTATTAAAGAGGAGAATGAAGACATGAAGAGTGAAGAAACATTCAGAGTCAAACATGAAGATACTGAGGAACAAACAGGTTAGTTTTATTTTCATAGCTGAACTCATTATAGAATTGAACATACAGAAATGTTTTGACATTTGACAGAAGTGTTGCATGTTGAGATCACATACTAATGCCGCCTTCAAGTGCAACTGAGAAGATCCTGCTTTCATACTGGACATTTGTTATTATGACATCAGGCATTTAAGTTGTAACAATAAAATGGAATTAGTCTAAACCAAACATTGTAACATTAAACCTAGTATCTGCTTGTAATATTAAAAATATTAGGGTAATTATTTAAAAGTACTAAGAAAACAATTTATTTTGCACAAAACAAACCTTGAAATGTGAGTAATTACATTTGGCTACTGCATGCTGTCTACATTTGTTCATTTAACGTATTTGGTAAGCAAATAAAACAAGGAAAAACACTTAGGCTACACCTAAATGAATTCAAATACAATTGAAAACAGACTTTTTGTTTTAAAATATTCTCTATCCGCACTAGCATTTTCAAGCATTTTCCAAAAGTTTCTCATCCACACTGAAATGTCAGAAAACATTAAATTCACCTTACACCTTAGACTGTACAAATGGATAAGATGATACTTTTTTCATGCAATTTTTCTAGTAAGATCATTTCATTTACCAATTATTATTATTATTATTATTATTTTTTTTTTTTTCAGAAAATGTGACCTGAAATAATTTGTTAAATCGATCAGGGTTAAATTTGTGCCATAAATGACCATTTAGGTTAGGTTATTAGTGACTAATAAACTATCTCGCTAATTTGATCCATGTTCAGTGAGTCAAGATAATTTGATGTGCACGCTTATTCTTAAAGCTGCCCTTAATTTCAATTATAGATCAAATAGATCCACCATGGCAAATATATTTGTACCATTTAATACATTTGAGATGTGTTTTCTTCAGTGTATATTCTTCATAAGAATATGTAAATGTTAAAAGGTCATACAAACATCCATTTTGTTGTCAGGAGTAGACAAGGATTACACAATTAAACAAGCACTGACACAATATAATAGTAGCTAACCCCCAATTTCCACCAGATGCGTAACGGCTGCGTTACGGCGGCGTAGTCAATAGGTTTCCATTAAAGTCAATGAGTATTTCCACTGAATGCGGTACAGCTGCGTTCCGACTCCGGCGATTTCGCAGCCCTCCGGAGCAGATACACAGAGCTTCTATGTTTGCTGGATGCCGGAGCGCTCCGCAGCACTACAGGGCAGAGTACGCAGGACAGGAAGTCGAGTGACGAAACAGAACAGCCAGAAACAAAATAAAAGATCCGTTTAATTTTCTAAATAAAATACACCGCGCTCATACGGAACACGGAGCTGTCACGCATCTGGTGGAAATTGGGGGTTAGTACGAGGAAAACATACATTTTGTTCAAATATGTGTTGTTGGACATTAAATGTGACACATGTAGTATTATAAACTATAATGTAAGCGTATTTCTTATCATAGCAGTAAATGTAAATCAGTTGTAAGCTGACTAATACAGTCCTAATTACTAGCTCAAATTAGTTAATGTCTGTTCCTCTTCCCAGTTAAAATGTAGGCTGTTTTCTATATTTTAGTTTAGTGTTTTAAAAACTAGAGATAGAATGTACAACAAGAGAGAAAGGCTGCACGGCTAGAAACCTCCGATCAACTGAATGTGCAAGTAGCAACCTTGTTAAATTGTTTTTATATCTTAAAACGTCATTAAAACTTTGTCACAATACATTAAATACAGTTGGTTGCAGCCTAAGTTTTTATTTATTTCATTTATTATTTGTGGAAAAAATCTATATACTTTTATGTTTGGCCTGTTACTAAAGTCAAATAATTGTCAGTAGTAAGTCAGTTGTAAGTAAAATCAGAGCATTCTTATTGGTCCGTGTTACAGGACTAAGCCTGATGGTTCCTCGGACCAGGTTAGTTTAACAGCATTAGTGCACTTTGATGGATTAAATGAAGAGCTTAATTCACCATACTTGGCTGTTGACAGTCTTGGTGTTTTGTTTTGGTGTTTTTCATTTAAAAGGTCAAGCGTAACAGCCAGCTTTTAGGATTGGCAATTATTAACATAATTGCTCCCTTAATAAAACCTCAGAAGAATTATTGTGTGATGAATTTTTCATCTGATGGTTGAGTGGGAAGTTTGTCCTCTTCTTTTTTTTCCTAGTCTCTCTAAATTTGTTGAATTTTATCCCCAAGGAAACATAAAAATGGTATATAAATAATTGAGATAAGTCTGTATAGATTTCTTAGATTTAATTAATTGTATAAAAGCTAACTTAAACTCTGTACACTGTAACCGATTTTTGTAATTTGAACAGTATTTTACTGTAATATCTACAGTAAGATACTGTAAAATGTATATACAGTATTTTACTGTAAACTGCAAAGGATTATGGGAAAATATATGATCCCTACTGTAATTCTCCACTACTGTAAATCCGTTTACAGTAGTGAACTTGCCCGCGAAAAATTGACCAATGGCAAGGGAGATTTTTTTTTCTCCTGTTGAGAGGAAGTGGCGGTAAAAAGGACAAAAGAGAAATGTTGCATCAATAACTCGACAAAAAGGTTAGTATATTATTTCTGTTTTATGAAAAACTGAACAATTTTAATTTGTTTTCACTTGTTAACAGCAAACTAACAATATTCATCGTGTTTTTCATGTCGGTAGCCTTTTTTTTTCTGACTGACGGCCGGGGCGCCACCATAACGGTGAAAACATGGACTGGTGAGTAAATTAAGGTGACTTAAATTAGTCGAAATAAACTTTATTTAAACTGAGAAACTCGTTTGTATATTCGGCTGCCCTTTAATGCAAGTTAGTTCGTCTGACGAGCCCTTACTCAAGCTTAACAGCAAACTGAGGTGAAATACTGAGGTAAAGTGCGTTAAGCAACACCACTGTTTCTGTGGAGATTTTAAACTGTATTTTCAAGCCCTTCTTTTGTTTGTCATTTTCAAGTTTCTGGTCTGGATGTCGTCTGTAACGTCGGAGCGCGGAGGTGTATTTTGGATCTTCTTCTGTGAATGACTGCCATAGTATCTACGATAACATGAACTGGTAAGCTAATAATGTCAGTAAGCCGAAGTTGACAAACTTAACGTTAGTCACAGAGCAGCATAATATCTTTTAAACGCTGCCTCTTTATAGCTAGCAAGGTAATTCTCTTCAAATGATGTTTAAGTAAGAAATGTGTGTATGAATGTCGTATGTAACTTTATAGACGGTCCCTTCAGTGACAGACGTGACATAAACAGCGCGCTAACATGAAACACTGAGGTAAAACTGAACACCGCGGTTAACTGCATCTTTTGTGTTTTATTTTCAAGTTTGTGGTCTCGTGGTCATGTCGTCTGCATCGGAGGTGTATTAGAGTCTTTTCTGGTGATTGCCGTCGTCGCGGTGCAAACAACAGGTGAGCTTCCCCTTTCATCAATTTAACTAAGTTAATGTTAACGTTACTAAATTAGCCAAATTAGCCACAGGCTGCTGTTCTCCACTGACTTGCAGAACAGGTTAACTTTTTAAAGAGAGTAACGAGCTAGCAATATATTAATATAGCAAGTTTTGCTAATAAATATGATAAATGCTTATTTTATTAAAAATGTAAATTTTATTACTGTACAGTAGTTGTCTTTTCTGATCATAAACTATAGTAACACTAAAAGGGTGTTGTGACACTGTCTGTTACAGGAGATTTCTCCAAGCACTAACTGGATGCTGACCATCAGATGCAGAATCATCATACAGCCAGCTGTCCATTTTACAGACATGCAGAATCAGGTAACCCAAAACACATTTTGTTTTACATTGCATTTACATTCATGCATTTTTCAGATGCTTTTATCCTAAGCAAGTTATATTGTATTTATATTGTTATTTATTGTATTTCGTAAGGTATTCATTTCCTGGGGGGTGTTCCATAAAACAAGTTTACCAAATAAGTCAGGCTTATTTCAGTTAGTCTGACTTATTTTGTGCCAAATCAAGTGACAATAAGTCAGACTAACTGAAATAAGCCTGGCTTATTTGGTAAACTTGTTTTATGGAACACCCCCCTGGGAATGTTTTTTATTACCATGTCTTGTCACATCAAGATTGAGTTTGCATGCGCATTAAAATTATTTCTATTAAACCAGCATTTAAACAGCAAAATGCAGCTGCTTCAGGTGTCTTTACCTTACTGTAACCTTTAAATTCATAATAGCAATCTTACCATCTGTCAAATTTAGATTATTGTTACTGTAAAGCAACAAATTGAGATTTTTTTAATCGTAGTAGGCTTATTATATGCACAGACTTTCTAGGAAACACACGTTTAGAAAGTTTATATGAACAGATTAGTTAGCATTTAGCATGGTCTGTGGCAGACTTTACTAAGTGTCAGGGCAACAAAATTAGATAAACAAGAATGTAATATTAAGTCTTTTAAATCATGAAGAAAATATTGTCTTTGTGCTCCATTTAGTAAAAACGGTTTTAAACAAAGCCATGTCTTGCGTCTCTGCACACAGCAGTGTTTAATTACTGAATGAATTTACCGTTTTTAAACACCTTGAATCAGTGATTCACTGACCCATTCATAAAATTCTTTATAAAAAATTTCAATAAAAAGTTTCTTCAGTTTTTTTTCTTACTACAGCGTTCATATGTAGTATATAATAAAAATAAAAAAAATGCATACAGCATCAAGTTCGACAGTTGAGGCAAATTCTATAAACACTGCTTTAAAAAAATCTTTTTTTTTTCTTGTGCTTGCAGGTTCGTTCAGACAGTCAATCTTTGTGGCAGCAAATGCATTGACAGTCACAGATCAGATGGACTTCTGGAAAGAGGGTGCAAACAACAAGCATCAGCCTGAATCCCATTCTGCTGTTTCTCATCAGAGAGCTTGTCAACTTTGACTCAAAATTACTAAAATTTAACACAACACAAACTCATTTTTACTGTATGATTTTATTTTATTTACACTACCAGACAAAGCTTTTGAACAGTAAGATTTTAAATGTTTTTAAAGTAGGTCTCTTCTGCTCACTAAGCCTGCATTTATTTGATCCAAAGTACAGCAAAAACAGTACACTTTTGAGCCGTTTTCTTTTTGAATATATTTTAAAATGTCATTAATTCAAAGCTGAATTTTTAGGATCATTACTGCAGTCACATGATCCTTCAGTAATCATTCTAATTATCTGATTTTCTGCTCAAAAACTATTATTATGATGTTGCTGAGATTAATATAATGCTAAAAACAGTGAAGTAGATTTTTTTCAGGTTTCTTTGATGAATAGAAAGTTCAGATAAACAGCATTTATCTGAAATAGAAATAGTTTGTAACATTATGAATGTCTTTATCATCACTTTTAATCAATTTAAGTCATCCTTGCTAAATAATATCTTTCTATTCATCAAAGAATCCTGAAAAATTTTAAAATTAAATAAAATATGTTTATCAGCATACTAGAATGATTTCTGAAGGATCATGTGATACTGAAGACGAGTAATGATGCTGAAAATTTAGCTTTGATCAAAGGAATAAATTAAATTGTAAAATATATTCAAATAGCAGTTCATTTATATAATTTATCACAATTGTATTGCTTTTGCTGTAATTTGGATCAAATTAATGCAGGCTTGGTGTGCAGAAGAGAATTCTTTAAAAAAATCTTAGTGTTCAAAAACTTTTGACTGGTAGTGTACTTACTTATTTTTGCTTTTCAGTATGTGTATGTTTGCCATGATACAAAGTCTCCAGGGGACTGTGGTGATGCCCTTTTTTCTGCTGTATCCTAGAGGTCAACATTTGTAATTTGTACTTTTAAAAAGAAAATGTTCAACAAATAAAAAGAATATTATCAGAACTAATGCTTATGAGTTATTGTGATTTTTATGGGGTTGGGGTGGTAAAAATCTTAAAATACAGTGCTATACGACAATTGGATTGTTTTTACAGGTAAAAAAAGTTTAAAATAAATGAAAATAAACTCTATAGTACTGATACTGTAATTGAAAATACAGTAAAAATACTGTAATTGAAGATACAGTAAAACACTGTAAATGAAATTACAATAAAAATACTGTAAATGAAATTACAGTAAAGGTCTTTTAGTACTGTAAATGCACTTACAGTAATAATACTGTAAACATTTTTACAGTAACTTACTGGCATCCAGCTGCCAGTAAGTTACTGTAAAATTTACAGCAAACTTTTTACAGTGTAGTTTCGAGAGATCTGTTACTCTTTTCAATTCAATATGAGCAAAAATGACAGAATTTTATTGTTAAATGCACAGGATTGCACCGACACATCCAAGTTAACTGTCATGCAGTAAGCACATTACTGATCAGTTCCCACAATATGCACAAATATGCTTATTTTAATAGTACACATTTTGTGTATCAATAGCCTGATTTTCTGTTTCTGTTTGGCATGTTGTTTACATAAAGACATTTACTTCGTCATGCATGTGATATGTGTTTGGCCAATGAACTGTAATTACCACATAGACCAGCTATTAATGATCTGTCCGTCTACGTGACTTCGCCACTTCCTGTGGATTTTTTTTTTACTGCGAATAAAGGAGAAGTTTACTTCCAGAACAAAAATGTACAGAGAATTTTTCTCACCCTCATGTCATTCAGATTGTTCATGTCTTTCTTTCTTCAGTCATAAAGAAATTATGTTTCTTGAAGAAAACATTTCAGGATTTTTCTCCATATAGCTTGCAATTTTACTTGTAAAATTCACACATTAATCTTAATTATTTCTCTTTCAAGTCTGTTTCAGTGACTGGCTGAAACAAAGGGAGCCTGAAAGAAGAGAGAGACAGAAGAGGGAGAAACAAGTATTTGTTGGGGTATAAGTTGGGGTATTACATATCCCAAAAAACATTACATATCCCAAAAAATACAAGACATAATTAAAAAAGAAAGGAAAAATGAAAATGTATAGTATGTTTAAACTTCTGGTATTGTTCATCTTCAGGGTTATTGTTAACTGTTGTAGTTTTTAGTATTTTAATCATTCCAATCATTTAATAAATATTTTGTAAATTTTGTTAGAATGTCAAATAAACATTGTTTGAATAGTTGCTAGTTGTCCTGCAGATTATTAAAATTAATTTTGGAATTATTTATATTGTCACAACACCCACCGACAGGAAAAGTGTTATCAATCTATCTGTGACGGGACTGAATGAGTGTGGAAGCAAATGCAGAGTGAACACAAATATTTATTGAAGACAAATATAGTGAACACAAAACTCCGTGGTGATGATGCTGTCTCTCGGCTGGGTGGCGCAGAGGCTTGATGGCTGGTGATGACGTGGCGTGAATCTCCCGTGATGAATACAAATCCAGCGAAGATCAACGGCGAAATAAACAATCCGAACAAGACCAAGACAAACCAACAAGACAGTCCAACATCCGGATCAACTAACAGACAGGGAAGGAGAGAATGAGGTGAGTATAACCCAGCCAACATGTCCACGCGGGCCCCACATGGGATTTATCTGGGCTATGTGGGTATCAACTGGGCATGGGCTCTGAGTGGGCACTTTGATGGGCTGCATGTGGGCCCCAACTTGGATAAAGATGTGGGCCCCAGTTAGGTTGCCCATAATTTCTTATTTGTGGGTCCCATATGGGCCACATCTGGGTTATATGATATATATATATATATATATATATATATAATTTTTTTTTTTTTTCAATTATGGGTCTAAACAGCCTAGCCCTTACTTTATTAAATATATATGGAACATATATAATAATATAAATATATAATCATATATTTATAATATTAATATTTAATATATATTTATATATAATGATAATACATTTAGTCCTTCTTCCCCCCAAAAAAATCTTATCTAAAATGTAAAATCACTTCCTTTCTGCAGTCATTGCGTGATGCAATGCTTTGGCGTCGTGCGTGCGTTCCCGCCTTCTAATTTGAAAAAAAGAAAGAAAAAAGAAACAGTTGCTACTCTCTTCACACACAGTCGGCTTGACGAGGAAAACTGTCTCAGAAGGTAAGATATATGTCTTTTATTTTCAATTAAACAAGATTTAGATTTTTATTTTGTGCAAATGGATGTTTTTTTAAAGTATTCCTAGAATTCAGAGAGGTCGGAGTCGAAATTGAATGAACTTGAAGCCAGCCGCGAACGAATCCGCGATAGACTAACGTTACTTACCTTAAGTCAATTGTATAAACAGTTAAAATGTTATTTTTTGCAGTTAATTAGCAAGCTCTCTACAGTTCAATATAGAGGGAAACGGCTTTTTCACTATTTCATCATAATTAATGCCCTCGTAACAGTCGAGGAAGTGTTAAAGAGAAAGAGGGAATGGCCATTTTCAGTTAATCCACAGATAGATGAGACAGCGAATAACTATCTATTCAGTCGTCATTTACTTACATTTTAAATTTACACAAATTTCTGGGAGAACTCAATATTTATTTTTGCGCACAACGAGTTCATAGAATTCGTGCCTTCAAATGCTAACGTTAACTGCTTAGCGAATACTTAATATACTGTCTTCTAGGGGCTAATTTTATGTTAACAAAGTAACAATATCAGTTTACAAATGACTGAATCGTTTTTTCGGTCTTTTGCAAGCTAACTCGAAAGGAAGCAAGGCCCGGTGAGTTATTGAGCCTGATACTTAAAATGACTTGGATAATAAAGTTGCTGTGTTGCCAAAGCCAGTAAGGAATTACTGGAAAATGTGTTCATATGCAGAGATTTTATTTACACAAACATGAAGATAATTTTATTTAGCTTACATAGCTGTTTAAAAAAGTGAGCTTTGCATTACAGCATGATATCATGATATGCATTAAGTATTTATTATTGATAGTTGATAAAATAACACATTTTCTTTGTCTTTAGTGGATGTTTGAGTAAATCATTAATATGACGTGTGACAGGTCTAATTTGTTTATTAGGCTATTCTTTATAGGAGTTGCATATGCAGTGCACACAGAAAATCTTATAAGAGGTGACATTAGATTGAATATTATGTCAGTTAAAAGGATTCAAAGTGGTAAAAACGCTTTAGGCCTGTTTATCTTGTATTTTGTGCACATTATTTATTATAGTAAAGCATGAAGAAACAGATGGGTTTATTCACAGCACAATTTAATTTTTGTTATCAAACTCATACTTTTATCGTTGTGCTTTATTGAATAGAAGTTAACATTTTGTGTGTGTGTGTGTGTGTGTGTGTGTGTGTGTGTGTGTGTGTGTGTGTGAGAGAGAGATTGTACCTTGGAATGTGTAAATGTGGGAAAAAATAAAATGTATGACATTTGTAAACCAAGAATGTAGTTTACTGGCCCAGAAGAAGAGGACCAACTGGCCACCTTTTTATTCACAACCAGCATTGAGCAATTCGTCACGGAGAGGGAAGAAACCCACAGTGCAAGATTTAGAAAAAACTGGTAAGTGTAAAATTTAATAATTTTCATTTAAATTTTTATTATGATGTTGTCAAGGTTTGATGTCACTGTGCATAACTGAATAAATCTCAGCCTAGAGCACAAAAGCAGACATATGCAGCAAAGGTATATTTGTAGCAACAGCCAACAATACATTTCATGGGTCAAAGTTATCCTTTTTTAATGCCAAAAACCTAATTTCCCCTCAATTTTCTGGTCTTAACAACTTGACACTAGTTGAGGAAAGTCAGAGTCAGTCTGCAGATTAAATCTGACAGATTCCACAGAAAATTGTGTAGTGTATGGTGGACACAGCCTCTGATTTTTTTAGCCCAACACTTTGATTCCATTCAGTGGGAGGTTATCAAACATGTTTGATATTTTCAGCTGATTTTAAAACACATTTGTTTCCATCTGTCCTGCTGCATCTAGCAACAAGGCACAAGTTTCTGCTTTATTCTGCTGTGATCGGAACAACTTTAAAGTCTGGTAGTGTATGATCCTCAGTAGTGTAGTGCAGTGGTTACAAACCACCTTCATGGAGGCCCCCCAACACTGCATGTTTTCCATGTCTCCTTAATCCAACACACCTGTTTCAGCTCATCAGCTCATTAGTAGAGACTCCAAGACCTGAAATAGGTGTGTCAGACAAAGGAGACATGGAAAACATGCAGTGTTGGGGGGCCTCCAGGAACCTGGTTGGGAACCACTGGTGAAGTGTATGCTGGCCAGTTTTCCTTTTTAAGTATTTACAGAGTTGGTGACTGTATGATGCTTTAATCTTGTTGTTTCAATTAGATTTGTTTTAAGTGAAAGAACTAAGAACCAAAACATTACATCTACAGAAAAACCACATAAAACATGCAAACAATTAAATATTTTTATTTTTTCATTCAGTTTTAACATACACATACAAATAAGTTTAAACTGCTTTCTTCACTTTAAGTCTCCAATTTGAGTGTTTGTAAAACAGGATTCAAACAGCATATCAGTCCAAATAACAGCACAAGCCTGACTTCCACACCTTCAGTTAGGACACCAATGTCCTGTGGGTCATTGTTAGGAAGCGTTCCCTCCTTCAGTATGACATACACTCCCATCACAGTTTGCTCCATGGTACATTTTGACTCGATGTCTGAATCCTGTGAGGAGAAACACATAAAAGATCACAAACAAAAATAATTATTACAAGAATTGCTTATACACTTATTGGCCACTTTATTAATGACACCTTTAAAGTAAACTTAAATCCAATACAGGAGCTCTGATGTGAATCAGAGGTTATAATTTCTAAGTTTTTAAGTTGAAACTGTCAGAAAAGTGATAATTCTTCTCTGTTTATTATTGAGGTCACAGTGGGTGCTGGTGTGTTATTGCAGTGCATTATATTAAAAAAAGTTATAATTTATCTGGCAACCATATTTATAATTACTTAGGCGGCTAAAACATTATAACCACCATAGAATATAAAGCACTCCAATGAAAAAAAAAAAACATGCAAGTATAGTTTTCTGTCCAGGTCAATTATTTGACAAAGTTAAGTGTTCTCTCATGTCACATTTTTGTTGTAGCAAACAGGGAAAAACATGACCCAAGTACAGAATGGCTTTTGAAATTATTTTCTCATCAACTCACCAAATACGCCTTGACTATTTTTTTAGGGTCTTCATTCAAGTAGATGCACAGAGACTTGATAACACAGGCTTCTCTGGTATGGTATGTACAGTGTCAACCTGTAGTGTGTAGACAAGATTACATCAACTTCAGTGGCGGCACAGCTTAAGAGTACTGAACGTGTTACTGTCTGTGTAGAATGTAACAGGTGAACTCTATACACATGGGTTTTAAGTCCTGCCCATGTCTTCAATGTGCATGCAAAATTTCAACCTTAACACCAAACCTGTCCCTAACCTTACCCATATCCCACCTTAATAGAAGCAAGTGTTTTGCAATACAATGACCACAATAAGTACATTGTACTTATTTTATACTGCAAGTACATAGTAGTGAAGGCCACCTAATATAAAGTGTGACCCAAATTTTATTAAAGGTTTTATTCCACTTCAAATGTTGACTGCTGTACACAAACATAATGACTGCTGCTTCCAAAGCAATGTTTAGTTTATAATGCTTAAGTAATTTGTACCTACAACTTGTCACTGAAAGAGAATGAAAAGAAAAGTTCAGTATTCAAGGATAGTTAGTTATACATTAGTGTATGTGAGTGTTAAAAAAAAACTACTTACCATGTAAAGCTGAGGTTCACACCAGAAGAGCATGGGGACAGCTATATGTTGTGATGTATTTTTTTTCTGCTGTGAAAAACAAAACAAACAAAGTGTATACAAGTTATATACTATATTTCCCGAATAAAACCATGCAAACCTATTCAATCATAACTTTAACTGCAATTTGTTAGGACATTTAATATATATGGTCGACTGCATTATAGATTTTACTTGACAATTTTTTGCAAACTGTATTCAATAGAGCGATGAGAAGTGCACACTGATTCAACAGAGGACAAGTTACGTAAAAGTAAAGTGTATAAATAGCATTACGCTAACTACATTAACTTAGAAACAGAAAAAAAAACGAGTGCATAGTGTGTTCGACTGTGCATACTTACCTCCAGTTTTCCTCTCCCAACGTTGGGGTAGACTTCAGGTTTAACGTAGGTTATGTAGTTAATAGTTAGGCGTGGTTAGCATTAAATTGTGACAGAAATGCACAAATTGTAGCGGATATATTAACGTTAAGGTGAAACTTGTATCGACAAAAACAACGGAATTTACATAAACCTACTTTGAAACATCGCTACAGTGTCTAATTACTTATTATCCCATGTTACTAAGTGCAAACTGGTACATTATATCAATAAAGTACTTACCCTCAATATCAAGGATGAAGAACGTTTAAATGCAGCAGTTCAAACCGCTGGCGCTCACACAACTCCTCTTCTTCCAGCCGTGTGTACCCACGTGATTCCGTCGCAGTGCTGAGCATGCGCAGTGACTCATCAGAGAGAGTTGTTGATATGAAGCGACTCGGGCTCATTGAATCAACAAGCGCTGATCTAATTCATTTGATTATTTCTTAATTTAGTTACAACTAACAAGAATCAATCATTTAACATAAGTAAACTCGTTATAATCGTATTAATCAGACATATTTGTATTTTGCAAATCAAATAAGTGGCTAGTTGACTTTTTTGAGTGTACTGAGAAAAGTCTACTCACCCCCAAGCCATCCTAGGTATATATTACTTTCTTCTTTCAGACGAACACAGTTTTTAAAAAAATTATTCTGGTTCTTCCAAGCTTGGTAATGCGGGTGGATAGTGGATATATCTGCAAGTACTGCATCGTATAACTAGCCTTTATGCCTCTGTGGGGTTATCACGTCCTCTGAAGCAGATCGATGGGTTTTTGCAACAAAAATATTTATATTTTTTAAATTATAACCTAAATTACTGACTTCCGGCAATGGCTGTGTGCGTCATATACACCTAGGAAGGCTTGGGGGTGTTTATAGCATTACTTTCATCTTTAGGTGAACTATTCCTTTAAGAAAAAATGTGCTATTCACTGCGCCTAAAATGTGTAATTGTAGAGAAAAAATAAGAAACAGATTTTGTGTGAAATAAGTCATTCAAGTTGTTGATTTTGTTGTTTAGTTGTTAAAAGGCTCACTAGCCTTGGGTAAAAGGCACACGATATTGATACAAATACTTCAGCTAAAATAATGATTAAACAATCATTTTAGCAAAGTTTGTACTACTTTCTGCTTATTTTGAAAAATAATTTATTTTTGTATTGAGATCCAATAATAATTAAATATATATTTACATTATTAACAACAAATAATGTTTGATTATATGATATGATTAATATCATGTTTTTAAAAATGGTTTCATTCTAAACATGCTGATTATTTTTAATTTATTTTTATTTCAGTTTTCAGCAAACATAAACATATATACAGTACAGACCAAAAGTTTGGACACACCTTTTCATTCAAAGAGTTTTCTTTATTTTGATGAAACTTTGCTGGAAGTATGGCCTGGGTCTCTACACATGAACTCAAGCATTGAGAACAGAGTTTACTAAAAAGAAAGGTTTTGAACAACTCACTTTCACTGTTTGAGTTTCCTCCGTCTTGCAAGTCAAGAAGTGTCCATCTCTGAATGCGAATTATAATTACCATTAGGTTAAAAACATTGAATAATACTTTTTATGTATGAGACTACCTCTTGAAGCTCATCAAGAGAATGCCAAGAGTGTGCAAAGCAGTACTCAAAGCAAAAGGTGGCTACTTTGAAAATATGTCATATTCTAGGTTCTTCAGTTGTTTCTCACTTTTTTGTGTTAATTCATAGTTGTGATGCCTTCAGTGTGAATCTACAATTTTCATAGTCATGAAAATAAAGAAAACTCTTTGAATGAGAAGGTGTGTCCAAACTTTTGGTCTGTACTGTATATATATATATATATATACATACATACAGTCAATGTTCAATGAATCGTACACTTAAAGTTTTTGTGAGCAAACAAAAATCTTTTCTGGAATTAACTTTTACTAGGAATAGAAATAATTTGTTTGCCACATTTTTCTTACTCTGTTTCAGGCGTAAAATTTTTGACACTGACTCCAGTGACGCATGTTCAGAAAAGGATGCTCCACAACCCCCAAAAAAGCTTCTCTTAAAAGGTCTTGGGAGCAAGCCAAAAGCTACACCACCTCTTCCAAATAGACCACCACTTCATAATCTACAGGAAAAACAAATGCCAGCTTGCAGAACCCCAGCACAGACAGTAGCTACAGAAAACACTCCCTGCAGACCGGTCCAGCCCAGTGGATTGACAGTGAGGGATGGAATGTTCGTTCGTATACTGACAGTACTAGAAGAAATAAAGGAATATCAGAAAGTGCAGGGAAACATGATACGGTCTCTTTTGCAAAGAGAACATGAAAGTGTGGTTCCTGTCTTGCCTGAGGGGGTCACCTTTCCATTGAAGAACTTTACTGAAGTCGATGATATGGAGTTAAAGCTCTGTGAGTCTGATTTTCAAAAAATCATTGTAAGTATTCTCTTATGACCAAACAGTGTAGATTTCTAGTATTACCCACTGGATTAATTGAAGCCACTCTAACCTTTATACACTTTCTACATGTCATGTGTGTCGTCATACATTTCAACTTTAGGTGGCAGTCCTTGGAGACATTGGAGGGAGGAGCCTCGACGAGTCTGTCCGAAGAATTATGGCATTTGTGATGACAAATGACCTTGCCTGTCACTTCAACCTCACAGGGCGCCATGGCAAACGCTCATTCCGTAACCTACGTCTTTTTGATATTGTGCATGGTATAAAGACATTTTCAACATCATTATAACATTAGTTAAAGTTTTGGGAAATGGTAGATAAGAATGCACTGACAACCTAATGATTTTTTTTGTTTTTTTCTCAGATTTTCTTGCTAATGTAACTTACTTATTTAATGCATATTGATTATTGGGCTTGCACCAAAAAAAATTAAGCTGGATACTGAAACTGAAAGTGCTATTTAATAATGATTTATTTTATTAAATTATGTAAAATAATTTGTAAGATGTTTTCATTTAACTCAATAACTTTAATGTTACTAAACTTAATAAATACAAGCCAATAAAATAACCTCACTTTTGTTGAAAGAAATACAATGACATTACACAGAAAATGTTAATATTATTAAATGTTTTTCTTGTACGTAACATAATCGGATTAATATGACTTTTGTGTAATTATCCAAAGAATGTATAGTCCTACAAAACAGTTTGGTAATACTTTCTATGAAGCCTGTATTTATAATACATTATAAGGGTATACTTAAGGCAATATAATGAATGCATAATGCATTATAAAAAGCCTTGTAATATGTTTATAGCTTTTAAGAGTATAATAGTTTATAACACAATGAACAAGATTCATCCACTGAAGTTACAATTATATTTCTCATAGTTATAAAGCATTTTTAGTCTTATATTTTACCATTTTACTATTGTTACTTAAAGCAGACAAATACCACTTACAAGTAATTATAACAATACAATTTTGTATTTCTCAGTCGTAAGATCAGATATCAGATCAGATGATTGTGTAATATCACACATTTGCTTTGAATCTTTTTTTTAACAATATCAGTTTGATTATCTTGGCGATACTCTTTAGACAGCTGTTGATAAGTAACTGTGTAACCACATGTCAGCTAGCCTTCATTAGAGTATTAGTATTGTTTCTGCTAAATATATGCCAACACTTTATTTTGATGCTTCCTTAACAGACAAGATAAGGAGTATAAGGATACTTTACAAGTACCTACCCTACCGAAGTCTACTAATACTAGGTTTATATAATTTACATAGCATTTTTTTTTCAGTAGAAAGTATTAGCTAGCTCTCATTAGCCTCAATAGTAGCCTCACAGAAAACACTGAAATAACACTCAGCACCTAAGAACTCACTCGATTGTAAGGTACTGTTCAGATCTTAAATAAACAATGTCTAGACATGAAATAGTCTATTATAAATTAAGTAGATTCAATACAGTCTTCATTGTGTACTTTAAATAATCATACTCTTAAAAGTCATGATCATAAATATTATGTTTTATTATTGTATGCGTATTCATGAGATGTTATAACACATTATAAGATTTTTATAATGCATTATGCATTCATTATAATGCCTTAAGATTACTCTTATAATGATTTATTAATACAGGCTTCATAGAAAGTGTTACCAACTGTTATTTTCACAGCATGTGAGCATTGCATAAAGTTATGAGAGGGAAGTGTTATTTCACCAGCGTTCCCCAGTACAGCTGTACTTCACCTTATTGCAGCACAGTAGCCTAGTGCTATATGCTGAAATCTTTCTGTGCGTTATTTAAGTCGATTTAGCTCTTTACTTGAGTATGAGCAGTACACGAGTGGAGTGTTACACAAGTGTACAATTTTGGTGCATGCCTATTGATTATGGGTCATGCTCCTGTGAATGCAGTAGCATTCTCTACATAAAATGTATTGTTTTGTTTCACAGGTAGCCTGAAGCAAAACCCTCTGCTAAAAAATGTGAGCAAAAAAGAAGCTGAGACAGCCCTTGGCAAATGGTTCACCAATGCCAGGGACAGGGATGGCAACCGTGCCTTGCGAGCCCAGCGGGACCTTGAACGGAGGACAATACAGTCAGTTTCTGTTAAATTTGTGTTTCTCCAAGTTAAACCATTCTGCTGTTTCTCCATTTTAATTTTATGTTTACCTCAGCAGCTACTTGATCTTAGTTGGTTGCTAGCTATCAGACTTGACAGTTGTTTATCAATCAATCATCTTTATTCATATAGAGCTTTTAATAATACAGACTGTGTCAAAGCACTGAATAGTCAGACTGGAGAATAGAGTGTCAGTAATGTATAATGACAAGATTAAACACTCAATTTTCAGCTAAAGGCATTTCATTATTGTCATGATTGGGGCTGTGGGGTTTCCCTCAGCCACCTGAGGTCGCTTTCCTGCACTGCACTCCTTGATTGTCACTTGTCTTTGTCATTAGCACTAATCAGCCACATCTGTTCACTATCAGGACTATAAGTACCCTTCACTGCTCATTCTGCTTTATGTCTGCATTGTCTCGTGTTATGTGTGTTCCGGAATTCTCTGATCTTTGCTTATGTTCTAGATTTTGGTTTATTTTGTGATTAAGTTCTTAGTTTGTGCCGTGTTGGCCTTTTGTTTGTTTATTTTGTGGTATATCTTTATTAAATCATTTCTTACCTGCATTTTGGACCCAGACCTCCTGACTCACCCGTGACAATTATTGAATGGAGAGAGACAGTAAAGTTTTATAAAACTTTATGGAGCGGTTAAAGTTTTCCTTACCAGACATAAGATATTTCTTAAAATAAAATTAGAATTGTAAATTAAATTAAGATTCGATTCTTTAATAGGAGTTTGTGAACTTAAATTAGCAAAGTGTATTAAATTAGGGAGTGTATTATTTTTGCTTAATACACTCCCTTAAGCAAATCTTCATTTAGGATTCTTATATCTTACAAAATCTTAACTTACATCTAGGAAATCACTCAACAAGAATCAACTGTGGGGTCTACCAACTACACACAAAGGGCTGCGGCTGCAAACAATAAACATGAAATCACATGGAGAAATAAACAGTATGCTTTTTATTTCAGTGTGTTAATTGACCTTTGACAAAATCCCACCCTCCTTTGTTGCTCTCCAATAAGCCATGCAGCTCTCACACTGCAGTCATGCAAAACTCATACAATAAATAATCCATCTCAGCCATTACTTAGGTTGTGATGGACTTTAAGTTTATATCTACAGAGACACTGTCCTCTGCTTGTATTTTTCTTATTTTATTGTTCTATTGCTGTGCTCCTCCTTTGGCCAGTGGACGAGTCATCTGACAGTTTACATGTTGCAGATGCCTTATTGACTGCTATAACTGTAACTGAACTGAATACTGGGCACTGTGTTGTGGCAACTCATATGATATTAAGGGCAGGTTAGTGGCAATGATCGTTATTTGTTTCTGTCAGCTGATGCGATCTTTTGAACATATCCATTTTTTTGTCCTGTGTGTTTATATTCACTTTAGATGTGACTGGTATGTAATATCTGTTTACGTTAATCCCTCCCCAAAATTATTTTGTTGGTGGTTCCTTTACTATTGTCAGTTGACCCTTAGGTTTTGAATGGCTATACTGTTACACTTTACAATAAGGTGTCATTTGTTAACATTATTTAATGTATTAACTACCATGAACAAACAATTAACAATGCATTTATTGGAGTATTTATTAATCTTTGTTAACATTAGTTAATAAAAATACAATAATTCATTGTTACTTCATGTTAGTTTAAAGTGCATTAACTAATGTTAACAAACACAACTTTGAATTTTAATAATGCATTCATAAATGCTGAAATTAACATTAACGATTAAGATTTGTAAATCCTGTAGAAGTGTTGTTTATTCTTAGTTCATGTTAACTAATGAACCTTATTGTAAAGTGTTACCAAATGTATTTCTATAATTCACATTCAGTGGTACTGTGATTACTTACCAGAATTGATCATTTAAAAGCTGCCATGGATGTCAAAATTTGGAAAGTGTAAAATTTGACCAAAGGCATATGACAGAAAATAACTGTTTAATAACTTTCCTCTAACAACTAAACAGCACCCCTTTAACTTGTTTATATTCCCTTTGGTAGCAGATATTCCTTTAAGTGACAGTTTTGTTATTTGGACACAAATCTCCAAATGTATAGTACATGCATGCTTTTTAATTTTTTTTTTTTTTTTTAGTTTCTTTTAATGTTTTATTAGCATTTTAAAGTAATTGGCTTTTCTGTGTCTTTTTTTTTTTTTTCCTTTAGGTATGAAGCTGAGGGGTGTGCCCCAACCCAGGAGTGATCCTCATCCAATGTCTATTTAAAATGTCTATTTATAATCAATAAAAAGATGATTTGCAATTCATGAGTTGGAAGTTTTTTTCTTTTCAAAATATTTTGTCATGTAAATAAATACTGTATATATGGTCAGGTACAGGTTTACTAAAATATTCTAACTTGACAAAGTTGAGAAAGTTTGAAATTTTATTTTGCATCATAGCATATTAAATTAATCTACAGGAATCAATAAATATATATAAATGGGCCCACTGTGGGCCCACATGAAACCCAAATATGGGCTATTTGTGGGTTCACTGTGTTTACCCATTTGGGCCCCATAAGTGTTCTGTATGTGGCCCACCTTGGCCCCAATTAATTGAACCCATTTGGGACCCATGTGGGCCCATATAATGAAAATCTACATGGGCCCCACGTACAGCCCACAATGGATCCATCATGGGCCCATATGGGCTAACACACATGGGGCCCAAGTGGAGCCTATGGACAAAAATGTACGGGTCCCATCTGGGTTGCCCATCCAGGCCCCAAGTGACAGCCCATCAAAAACCCACATGGGGCCCACATGGACATGTTGGCTGGGTCATGTCTAACACACTGCTGAATGCAGCGCTTTCTGTATGAAAAAAAAATAGTTACAAACAACTGCATTTAGCTGTTGATATTTTCTAATGGGTGGACTGAATTAAATCGCTGCAATATTGTAATTTTAAAGGCGGTCAAATTTGTGCAAATTATGTCGTTCGTCTCCATGTAAACTCGTTGAAAGCAATCTGTACGCGGTGAAGGAAATGCTTAGGGGTTTCAATAAATTCGCTCAAACAGCTGAATTCAGGTCTTGATGTGTTTCTAATGGGTATTTACAATTAAATGGCTGGAATATTGTAATTTTAAAGGCGTTATTTATATGCATTTTCCACCGAAATCAAAGTGAAAGTAAGTCTCAGCTCGGTAACATGTTCGTTAGTGAAACTTATTGAACAGCTCATTTGCAGCTAATGTAGTTCTTTAAAATATTCTTGTATATTTATTGTGTTGGATCGCTGGAGTGTTTTTATTTAAATGCTTTTAAAAGACGTGCAGTCATGTATAATTCTCAGTCGGGTAAGTTAGCTCCGATCCGTGAAAGCTCGTCTGTATAACACATTTGCTGAAGACAGTGCTTTAACTTTGAAATAAAACAGATCACAAAAGGCTGATTTGTTGATGTGTTCTAATGGGTATTTACAAACAAATCGCTGAAATATATTAATTTTAAAGGCGTTCTAATTCGTGCAATTTATGTTGTTTGTGAGCACATGTAGAGAGAGAGTAGCCTAGTGCTGACGGCTTGTATAAGCGCTGAAGGGTGCGAGCTTTTCTTTTACAAGAACTACTCACAAACCACTGAATTTAGCTGTTGATATGTTCTAATGGGTATTTAGAGTTAAATCGCTGTAATATTTGAATTTTTAAGGCGGTATTTATTTGTATTTCCACCGATTTCAGAGTGACTGTAAGCAAGAGGTTTGAGTCCCGCCTCTTCACAAGTACTCCTCGCTGCAGACTGTAGCGCGGTGACGGCAGGTACCTACGTCAGGTATGTGTTTACCGCGCATGCGCAAAGTGACGTATGGTATGCCTGTTTAATTTGCATTGCGTGGTGACGTTAGGCGTTTTCGCGTCGTTTGTGACGTAACGCGTCATTAAAACGCATGCGCATACTTAACATAATACTCTTATAAAATGTAAAAGTATTAAAAAAAGCTAAGGTGAAAAAAAGAAGGGGAAAAAACAGTAATATGTAGTACAGCACAAATCCATGATTTTAACCATGTCTGAGGTAAAATTATATGGAATTACAGAGTTTATTCTGTAATATTTGTGTAGTATATTATATACAAGGTATTAACATTGTTGCACTTTATTTCACTGTGTATATTGTAACATTACTCTGCACCTTATATGTTTCTTATTTTAACCTTTCCTCTGTCATGATTCTTGTTTATTTAGTATAATTATGGACATTTTTCTGTTGCTTTGGCAATTCTGCCTGTGGAATATTTAAGCCAATAAAGTAGTATTAAGTTAAATAGACTACATACAGTATATTTTCAGTGTCTACATCCCATTTTATGCATGGTGCCTCCAAAAAACCAAACTGATAACAGTGATCTTTTATTGCAAACAATAAAACAAAATATAATTGTATATACTGTGACGAGTCGGCTGCCTCCCCCCTAATTATCATCACCACCCCGTCCCTTATTCGCCGCCCTTCTCCAGGCTCCCAACGGGAGTGGGTGTGTATGGGAGAGGAGAGTCGCGAAAACATCCCGGGCTGGCGGTGTGTGATGAGGAGCACGTGAACTGAATGAAGCCTCATCACCGCCGCTGCGGATCCGGATGAGGACCGCACCCGTGACGGCTGACGGGCCAGGATGCCGGGCCGTTTCATCCCCCAGAAGTGCCGCGTAGGCGGAGGAGGAAGATGCCGCTGAAGAAGCCGCCGCCCCTCGCGCCCCGGACCTGAGCAGGCGCCTTCACGACGAGGACACCAGATTCCCCGTTTATTTGGACACATTTACCCCCTTGGAAACTTGTTTTCTTTTACTTTCTGTTTAATAAAAGCCTCTCCGAGGCCTGACGCCACACCCACTGTGTCTGTCGTTTGCTCCTCCCGCCACAATACATATATATTTTTATATATAATAATTAAAACTATAAACATGACACATGAGGACAAGAGAAAACAACAACAAAAATAGTTTAAAAAAAGTTAATGAACATGCACATGCGCACAGTGCGCAGTAACGCCAGTAAGAATAGCGCGCATGCGTGTTATATACATACCATACGTAAACACATACGTGACGTAGGTACCTGACGTCACCGCGCTACAGTCTGCAGCGAGGGGTGTCTCCCTCTTCAGTGGAGAGGTATTGCGCCTTTAGATGGCGCATTTTTTCTCAGCCCATTGAAATCCCATAGAAATTTTTCATGTAAAAAAATTAATATTAAATCAACTGTAAGTCTGATCATTCCAAAAAGATATAGCAACACTTTCGTGACCAGGGCCCAGGGCTCCGCCGAGTTTGGGGCTTGTACACTCTAAAAAGTGCTGGGTTATTTTTGTAAACACATTGCTGGGTTAATTGTGCTGGGTCAAAATTCTGGGTTGTTTGAGGCACTGTAAACACACAGTTGGGTTGATCATGCTGGGTCAAATGGACTATAAGGGGTTCTTTCACTATGAACACCTGGGTTGGGTTAATTTGACCCAACCGGTTTGTTTATTTTTTTCACTTCATCGAACATTCTGGATTCTTCACTCGTCTCCTCGCCAGGCGGTCACGCACCTCGAAGCAAGCAGGATTATAAGGTAAATTAATAATATGATTATATAATTATTTACCTTTATTTTTAATAAGTTGTGTTTTAGAGCACACTGATTTCACTGTTTAATGCAATATTTGATATGTCGCTGTGCGGAGTTGGCATTTTATTCCGTGAATGACGAACGTTGTAACTTAAGCAGCCTAGCGATGTACTTTTTTGCCTCAACAATCGCTTTATTGTTATATAAAGTGTGTGTGTGTGTGTGTGTGTGTGTGTGTGTGTGTGTGTGTGTGTGTGTGTGTAGTGTTATTTGTATAACTTACAGTATAACGTTACATATGGCATTTATTTTAACGCCTTATGGAAAGAGTAGGTCAGATATACGGGGGTAAGTTCCTTTACTGTCTGCATACTGTATGGCTTTGTAATGTTTTGTCAAAATTATTTAATTTCATACAAAAATTGATCTTTTAAGGGCATATTTTTTCAAGTAAATGTCTGCGACGTGCCGAATCCAACGATAGATCCATGTTTTGTGTTGAGCATTTTCGCGCTTTTTTCCTTGAGGTAACTTATCTGCATGAGCTAAAACGCTATGTCCCTTACTTTAATAATGTTAAACCACAATATGACTGGTATGTACTATTGTTTATTACTTAAATGTAATGTTGTCTTAGCTACAGTATGTAAAATTAGACTTAATCTCTCGTGGTGTATGTGGGCGTTCACATGTCGCGTCTTTTGCGCACTGAAGACTGAAGTTCGTTATTTCAGATGTAGATGCCAATATACGCTCATAATGGAAGCTCGTTTTTTCCAGGCGCGGGACATGGTTGCTTACCAACGCCAGACGCCATGGGAGAGCAAGCTGCGTTTCGGAAAGAATGAGAAAGCGACGCGTCTTGCGTTTTCACGCATAGGCGCGGCATATGAACGGCCCCTTTACTCTTCCTCTATTTTAGTGAATGCCTGTGTTGCATTACAAACTAGGAGACCAGTATAAACCTTAAACTTATTGAACCACATTTGTTTTTCAGATTTCATCAGATTTCACAAGACTTTAGCTATATCCAGAGGCAGACTTTTTGAAGACTGGGCTACAGTTGCAGACCTAATTCTTGCCAGTGCTCACTCAGCAAGGGACATTCCTGGGTGACATGACTTAAGGTAAGCTTTTTCTTATAATATGTCAATCTATAAAAACAATATGCAACTGTATGACACGCATCAACTGGTAAATACAATGGTACCGTAACACTTAGCTAGTTGCTTATTAGCTTGTATATTGGCTGTTAATTAGTACTTATGAAGCACATACTGATGCCTTATTCTGCATGAGCATATTCTACATCCCTGAATCTGACCCCATACCTAAACTTAACCTGCAGTACTTGAATGAGGGTGGGAATTAATTTGCATTATTTAAAGGAATGAAGAAATCTTCATATGAAAGTGTTTCAGTTTGTTGTTTTGATTATAAAATATGTTTCACAGTTTGCATATTATTCCTATTTTTTAGATGCTAAAGGGGAAAGTGCTTTCAAAGTCCTGCCCACTCTGGATAAAAGGTCTTCAGACCCATAACCACGGAATCCCGGAGGCCATTCATTGACGTACAACCTGTAAGTTTTGTTTTACGTTTTCTGCTCTAATAAGGGTGTATATTTATATAAACACAGTGGTGGCCAAAATTATTATAACAGTAGTATATTCACCAGCTAAAAAATGATTTTAAGTTAGTGTTTGTTATCTTTTGCTGTAGTGTGTCAGTAAGAAATATCAGTTTACATTTCGAAACCTTCATTTTGCCTTTAATTGTGATAATCCAGTGAGGTTTTTGTTTGCACAACAGCCAATCCTCCACTCAGATCTGATCTCATCATCATCCAGTCTGTCTGGAATGACATGAAGAAACAGAACAAACTGAGACAGACTAAATCCAGAAGAACTGTGACAACGTCCCCAAGATGCTTCAAGAGACCTACCTGCAAAGCTACCTGAAAAACTATGTGCAAGTGCACCTAGTGTAGGGCAAAAGCTGCTTTAAACACAAAAGGATGGTCAAACCAAATGTTGATTTAATTTAGTTAATCAAGGTTAATTGACAAAGAACATTTATTTATGACATTATTTTTGACAGCATCATTTTGTGACATTTTTAGACAAGTGCTTAAAACTTTTAACAGTACTGTAGCTTTGCAGTTAGGTCTCTTGGAGCATCTTGGAGACGCTGTCACAGTTCTTCTGGATGATGATGAGATCAGATCCTGTGTGGAGCACTGGCTGTTGTGCAAACAAAAATGTCACTGGATTATCACAATTAATGGCAAAATGAATGGAAATGTAAACCGATATTTCCTACTGACACACTACAGCAAAAGATAGAAATCACTGACTTAAAACCTTATTTAGCTGGTGAAAATACTAGTGTTCTAATAATTTTGACCACAACTGTATGAAAAGTTGAGAAGCAAAATGAGCATTTATTTCATGCCTCTGTGTTTATGTTCATAAAATACACTTAACTTAAAATGTAAGTTATGTTGCAAGACTAAATGCCGTATAATTAACAGGTGGGGACCAACATGGTGGATTTGAGCCTTGGGATGAGACAACAACATTTCTAGACCTTCGCCATTGTTCGAGGCCGTGCCATTGAAGCGGACTTGTTGCCAGGGAATTTCTCCAGCTTGCAGTATATCATATTGATGGACATAAGTCTTCATGTGTGAAGTTTTTGAGGGCAAAAGTTTTTTTTTTTTTTTGGCCACTTGTAACATGTTTTAAATTGTAAGAATTGTCTGGTGGACTCATTGTTTGGCTTAGTTTTAATGGCATGATGTTTGGAATGATTCTAATGTGGTAATAATTCATTTATGAGTGTTCTGCTGCTGCAATGTTGACAAAGAATAGGAATATATTGTGCCTTGTTTACAGTTTTGTGTTTAAAAGAAACTGATCTACTAAAACCGTTATTTGTGTCTGTAAGGGTTGGACAAAATGTGTGACAGCTGCACCTATTTAAAAACTGTATTAAAAAGAAATATGAAAACTCATTAAATTTACATTTACAGATGCATTTTTTGTGTTGTGTAACTGAATTACAGAAAAACAATAATAATTTTACATTCTTTTGTGATTTATATATTATTATTGGTAAATATAAAGGTAGCAAGGCAATTAGACAATAAATAACCCAATATTTAGGTAGTGTTTAACCCAGCAACACAGTTAATCTGACCCACTGGTTGGGTCAAATAAACAACCCAGCATTTTGGGTCAAATGATTTAACCCAGCACTTGGGTCAAAACAACCCAACGCGTGTTCTGTCCCATAGTTACCCAGCAGCTGGGTTATGGTTGGGTTATTTTTTAACCCAGCACTTTTTAGAGTGTAGCCTTAAAGCTCTAGGAGGAGTAGCGCATAGAATTTTAGTCTCAGAAGAAGTTTAATAATAACTAGAAGCTAAAGTTCGATGACAAACTTTAAATGTTGGCTTGGAGAGCCAAATTGGGCAGCCTTCGGGCAAAAGGGCCAGCCCAGAACACCTTAGTGGATTAATATGTGTATTTTAGGTTAAAACGGCTTGCCATACTGGAATAAGTGATGAGCGCCTGCTTCAAAGCCGCGTCGCGTTGCCGTGCGGTTGAGCCGAAAAGCAGAAATAAGCAAGCATTTAAACTTTTTATTATATGACTGAACTATTATTGTGTTGAATCGCTGGAGTGTTTGTATTAAAATACCTTTAAAAGACGTGCAAATGATGTCTTTGTTAACAGACACATAAATGCAGCCGTGCATCTCATGTTAGTTAGTTAAGCCTATGAAAAACGTAATTTGCACCCAATGCAGGTCTTTAAAAATATTCTTCTATATTTATTGTGTTGAATCGCTGGAGTGTTTTTATTTAAATGCCTTTAAAAGACGTGCAGTCATGTATAATTCTCAGACGGACATCTCGGAGCTCATGTCTAACACACTACTGAATGCAGCGCTCTCTGTATGAAAACAAAATGCTCACAAACAACTGCATTTAGCTGTTGATATTTTCTAATGGGTGCCCAGCTAACACAATTACGTCGTGACGACGTTACTGGACCGGACCATATTCGTCGCAGCGACGTACCAAATAACGTGCCAGCGACGTAACTTTGTGATTCCCATATTCATCGTAGCGACGTTATCGTGTTACGTTGCTAGGACGTGGCAAGTACGTCCTAACGACCAAACTAGCACCTTCCCAGTATTTTTAATATTTGCTTCTCACCTTTAGTCCTGTCCGAGGATGTGTTCCTACCACCTTGAAATCAGTATATAATGACAAACTCAAACATTTTCTGCTGTAAAAAACAAACACTAAATCCTTATGTTTTCAAATTGTTGTAGTTTTTGTAAATATATTCACTGCATACATGCAAACCAATACAAAATCATTAAATTCCAACAGAAAATCAGCAAAAACACAGTGCATTCATTTATTAAATCACCATTTATTCAGTTATTTTCTACATATACTAAGCCATTGCATTTTAAACATGACACCTATTATTTAACCATGTAAAGTGCTGCCAAGTCATTAGCACAGATAATTGAACACATCACATAAAGTACATAGTAATCAAAGAATAATACAACCACTGATTAAAATGTTTTACTTTTATTGAAAAATATTAAATATTTAATTAATGATGGGTATAGTATAATAATAGTTATCAGTAGCCTACTCTTATTAACACAACTCCCCTAGTTTGGTACAAAAATACTGATACAAAGATAGAAACAATCCAGTAGTGATTTCTGTATTACTTTAAGTTAATTTGTTTTCTGAGTGTCCTGTGTATGAAACACCTGCTACAAATATCTGGTGGTGAAGTGCTGTAATACTGCTTCACTCTCAGAAGCAAAACCTAAACAATTACCAAAGGACCGTAATTCTTCTCAGAAGATAACAGAAATAAAGAAAATGGCCACATTAATAAACAGTAAGAACATGTTAATATAACAATGTAGAGATTACATCTCCCCTGTATTAGGCCCACCCAAAAAACATACAGTAAATGAGCCTGTTGACTTTTTCAGAAAAATCTTAGATCTGTCCCCAGCTGTGGAGAAGACTCTTTGCTGAGAATTTAGGTTCTGGACAGTTGTGAGAGAAAAAGAAGAATGTCTTTCTTACCACAGCAGCAGAAGGTACTCTCTTCTGAGGAAAGGATAGGAGGGTGACACTTCACTCTTGATCTACTCTTGGAGAGTTGATGAGGAGTTTTGCTAAAGAATAAGGTTCCTGCTAAGCACTTGGTCTTTTTCAGCAAAGAGTACCTCTAATGCAGTGCCACATACTCCAGATTCTTTGCAAACTTGAAACTTTTAATAAAATTGACCATATTATTGTAGTCAGGTTTATTGTTTTTATTATAACACATGGCAAATGTATGAGAAAATTATGTCAAAGGTGTTTTTCTTCCTCTTCGCTATCCTGAGGCTGTACTGTCAATATCCTTCTCTGGCAGCTGAAAGGGAGAATCACCTTGTTAATGTTGCTACTGTATGTACACACAACCAGTCAAAATCTGCAGTCTTTAAGTTTTTTTTTATGTTTTTCGACACACCAAAGCTATATTTAACTTACAATACAATAATAGTGTGAAATATTTTAAATTAATTTAAAATACGTTTTCTGTTGTTTTTCAAATAGACTTTAAAATGCATTTCTTTCCTGTGAGGCAAAGGTGAATTGTTCAGTAGCCTTTACTCCAGTCTTCAGTTTCACATGATCATTCTCATATGATTTGATGCTCAAAAAACATTTTTGATTATTATCAATGTTGAAAACAGTTGTGCTACTTAATATTTCTGTGTAAACTGTGATTTCTTTTTAGGATAATTTTATAAATACATAGTTAAGGTTTACCTTTTTTTTTTTTTTACTTTTGTAACATTATAAATGTTTTTACTACCACTTCAGATCAGTTTAATGCATCCTTGCTATTAAGGTCTTCATAAAGAAAAAAAAAAAAAACTTAAGTGACTCCAACCTAGTGTACACAACTAAATTGGGCAACACAGCATATTAGAATGATTTTGAACACCTACAACTGGAGTATTGATGCTGAAAATTCAGCTTTGAATTTAAATGAAAACACACCTTGTAATAAACAATGCACAGATTGCAAAGAACTTACATTCTGATGATTACTTCATTTTCCTCACGGCTGCCTTCCTCAGTCATTCCTAGGCCTTCTCATTTTTCACCTTTCCCTTGAATCCACATAAAATATAAATAAAACTAATTAACCAATTAATTTTATAGACAGTTTGTATAAGTTTGTATAAAACTGCAAATCTTCCTTTTGAAATCTTAAGTTATTCTCCAGCTTCTAAAGGAAAGGCACAATCTGTGGCCATGTTCACAGAGAATTTGATCTTACTATTAGGTGACCTGGCAAGGAGATTTAGCTTAAAACTTATTCATGAAACTCTTAAGAGTCCACAATACAGGCATGTGATTGGCTAAGGACAAAAAAACAGGAAAATATACTAAGACCCCACCCCCACCCCACCCCACCCCCCGGATAATGATTTGCGGTTGTCGGTTGGGAAAATTAACCGAAATGAGCATCCCTAATAGCTAGCAAATACAAGTAAGTTAATGTTAATGCAGCTTAAACATCCTGCCATAGTAGAAAATCACTCAAAATTGATCATCTAATCCAGGGGTCTTCAACTAAAACGGCTCGAGGTCCAGACCATTATATATAAAAAACTATTTATGTTTTTTTTTTTTCGCGAGACCAGGGTATCTGCAGCATATTTAATCTTAAATTCTACACATTTAAATACTTTTTTAAAGACCTGAACAAAATTTAATTAATAAATAAATTATTAAAATGACTGTAAAAAGCATGATTTACAATTGAGATGCAGATTTCCCAAAACAAAAAAGATTTCTTAAATTATAAAATTCACATTCCAGCCTTCAAGAGTCAAAAGTATCAATTCTTATATTAATTTAAACAATTATTGTCAATCAAGTATTATATTAATTAACATATATTTTATTGCCTTAATTGTTTAAATTTGTATAACACATGATCTTGTCGATCCATCAGATAACATTTACAACTCTACGTGTTTGGTGCTTAAAACCATGGACTGATTTGTTTACATTGGTCTTTTTGACAACAGTAGACGTTCGAGCTGATAAAAAAATGTCAGATCATTCTCTTCCAGCAGGAGGCGCTATCAGAATGATACACAAAGCAGCGCCGCAGCTGACTTTGAAACGCGCAGCGCTCATATTTATTCAATGGATAACCTTATAAAGTTCCATCGCAATTCTTGCCTTTTAGTCCCCACATTTAAGACCACCTGAAATAATTAGAACTGACTTTCAAAAACCCTTAGCCTACACAAAATACGTTTCTTTTTATTTTGCAGAAGAGAAATATTAGGGAAGTAAATTAATATCAGCATATGAAGTATATTCGTCTATCATTGTCTCTTAGAGAATGTGCACATTAGATGCTGAAAGCGCTGTTTTTACTTTCACTTTAATATATGCAGTTTTCACGTTGCTTGTGTGATATCCATTGGCTCACCGTCGTGGTTTAAAATATAAATATGTATAAAAATACAGTATAAAAAGATATATTTACAATATTTTGCGACGTAACCCCAAAATAATGCATTTCCCATCAACGTTTTTCACTCACTGAAAGCTACATCTGTCTGCCGATCTTTTCTCTCCTCACTGCACGGAAGATTGCACCCAAACGCTGACCCTAGTGTGCTTGATATAAATGTATTTATTAGAAATAGCGTTTGGCATTTTTTTTATTATTATTATGTCAAAAGCTTTCACGGTCCGCATGGACGCATCTTGCGTTCCGGAATCATACTTCGACATCCGCCATTTGCGAACGGTCGCAAATACGTGACATAGGTCACATTTTCAGGTCGAAAAATCCGGAATTCCGGATTAATCCAGAAAAATCACATCCCTGACAATAACCAAAAAGAGGGATACGTCATTTGCATTGACTTTTTCTTTGTTAAATTTCCACACTAAGCATGGGTCGGAGCTCTTAATACAAAGTGCACCAGATAGAAAAAATTAAGTTTAAAATGTACAGTACATACTTTTGTACACTAGGCCATGCCCCAGACAGACGAAGGTCCAGCCCCCAAAGTCTCAAACAAATCCTGTGGGAAACACAGCAAAGTGATGTGGTTGAGTATGATTTAGAAATAGGGGAGTCTTACATTGGTCAAATTCAGGCCAACTCAAATATTTTTTAAACATGTTTAAAAATGATCAGGAGCACAGGAGGTGCTCATGAAGGCAGTGGTTTACAATTGTGGTCCAGGTGACCCACAGCACTGCACATTTTGTATGTCTCTCTTGTTAAACCCACCTTCTTCAGATCATCAGCTCCTTAAGAAAGAGCTTCATGAACAAATCTGTCAGTAAAAAGAGATGTGCAAAAATGTATAGTGCTGTGTGTCCCCAGGTCCAGGTTTGAAAACCACTGTTGTAAGTTACCATGACATATGACAATCATACGAGCATCAACAATTTAAAAAAAAAATGTCTCCTGACTGAGGAAAAAACAAAATCATTCACAGGCTCTGGAATTAGACTATCAATTGATATCTATCTAGCTATGAGTAATTGAAATGATAAATCCAACCCTGTGGATTACCTGTCTCTCCTCCTGAGCATTTTGTTGTGTGGGTCCAGGAAGGATACTGCAGCACAACTCCTTCAACCATGAGAAAATGCAGTTCCAGCATGTCTTCACATCCAGGACAACAGAAGGGTCAGGGAGGCCTGAATTATAAATATTTAAGCCACTTAAATCAATTTAAATCTATATTTGTGCCTGAGTGACACTGAAACAATGAGGTTTAGTTTTTTACCGAGGATTTTCTGGGTTCTTCTGAACACAGTCTTCATGATGGATGATCTCTTGATCCTGGATCCTTTCTGCCATACACTTAGAGATGGTTTGGATGTCATGTGGTTGTGTCTAAAATACAAATAGCAGCACCATTAGTCCTGTTGCTTTATATATATATTTTGGTACTGAACAAGTCAGGAACCAAATCAGTAAGTTACCTGTACTTGATACCCATCCCTGATCATAATCATGGTTGTTGTGTTGCTGCTGCCCAGACTCTCTCTCCACCTGTTATTAAAAAAAGTATGTTAGTTTTGAATAAAACATTGATAAAACAATGAACAAAAAATAAAGCATTCAAACTACTACTTAAAAAAAATAGGCTCAATACATTTAGTGCAATAATATGAAAAATTATCCAGAGACCAGCTTTGAGGACGTGCCCACGACGTTTCTGGGACTTTAGCCAAAATCCTTAAACTACTAGGTAGTATCAATGAACATCATTTCTAATAAGCAACTCACTGAATGACTCAACTGGTTCACTGGCAGTAGGGACATAAAATAGTAAACTATTTGTTGGATACATATTTGTTAAAACTAAACTATCAGATCTGTTTGTCAATGAAAAGTCACTAGCATAAAAATTATGCAAGTTATGTATGTAAAAATGTTGTAACGTTATGTAAAAACCAATAACATGTAACGAGCAAATTACACCATTTACAGGCCTGTTAATCGACAGGAAAGCAGGACATTATTAATCCCACATACACTGAATGGGATTTCGGCAGCCTCGGTCTAATTAAAAGTTTATATAACATCAGTGGTTTGTATTTAAGTTTACAATACGGCTAGGCTAGCATGAGCATAGTCAGATGCGAACGACAAGCAACGTTACTATGGTAGAAGTTAAAATAATAAAAAAAAAATGAATACTGTATAGTGTATCGTGGGTAAATTTCAAACTAGACTAAAAATAAGGTATAACATTTTAATTTAGGATTTTAAAAGTTAACTTAACGTTACCACAGACCGCATCCAGAACTAAGCGTTAACATTAACCAAACAGGGCATTTATTTATTAAATTAATATAGAAAACCTCCAAAAACACAAAACACTACTTATCTTACGTGTCATCTAACGTTATATCAGCAAAAAAAAATATGAATAAGAGTAGATTTTAAGCGCTTACCTTTTCCTTCTCGTCCGTCTTCTGGAAGTTGACCGTTAATGACGGGCACGCGCACGGCGCACTTACGCAGCACTCAGAAAGTGACGTGCGCTGGTTTTAACATTTGTCCCGTTCCCCCTTTCAATAAACCATTCACAACCATAAATTATCACCATTTGCTAAGCAAACTATTTGGTTTTTGTTTTGCCATTAATTTGATGACAAACATTTCTATATTTTAAATGACGGGTTATACTTATATAATAATTCATTCCATCATGCAAAATGACGAATTCAGTATATTCCCCATATTATTGGCTATTAAAACGGTTTACACCTTTAAAAATAAGCTTAATACATGTAGTGCAATAATATGAAAAGTTAGTTGGAGACCTGCTGACCACGTGGCTATAACGTTTCCCACGAGACCAACCAGCGACGTCTTTTAAGGACGTGCCTACGACGTTTCTGGGACGTTAGCCAAAATTAAAAAATATGGAACCTTACCACAACGTCCTCACGACGTTGTCATAAAGTAATGTCGCGCTGACCAAATGACGACCAACTGGCGACGTCCTCACAACGTACTGTGTTTGCTGGGTTAGACATTCAACACTTAAATATAGCACATTTTCATGAAAAGTAGTGAGCACATGCTCATCAAACAATAAATTCTGTTAATGAACTCCACTAGCAGCACCAGTAAAAAAAACAAATAAAACTGTTTGCTAAGTGTGAAGAACTGTAACCATTAGATCTCAGATAAACCAGTAGGATATTATTAGCAGCAGTAATAGTAGTAGTAGCATTAGTAGTTATGCTTTAAGTAATTAATCATTAATTACTAAAAACATAGCTAATACTATTACTGCTGCTATAATAATGTGTTCATTAGCTACCTGTTTTTGGCTAGCTAGAGGAGCACATTCAGCCAGAAATAATGAATTATAATGAATAAATGCTCCAATGAATGTCCTTATAATTATTGTGGACATCCAGATATATATTTGATATTAAATTATTATTTTTTTATAGCAAAGTACTTTCAAATTATAATTAAATATTTAAATTATAATTTATTTATATGATTTATATATTCATTATAATTATGAGATTTAAATCATAAAATTTGCATACATTTAATGAATCACCTAAGAATACAGGTTAATAGAGAGAATTCAGAGTTGTTTGTATGCGCCACAATCCAATCCATTAGGTGGCAGTAATGCAACTTAAAGCTGGCTGCCAACCGCCAATCAAATCAAAGCGCGGCATTACAGATTTCAAATGCGAAACGGACGCAGACGCAGCTAAAGGACAACGTCAAAGTGATTTATTAGAGGTAAGTAATGAAAATTGACATAAAATATAACGCCTCGAAATAATAATAAAATCCGTGTAACTTAATTTACTTCAGGTACAGAGAGTTCCGTTTTTTTTGACGACAGTTCACAGATGTTTATTAATTCACCTCAGAGAAAAGAAGTAAGTTAGCGTTACTTATTTCATTTCGCGTGTATTTCACTATTCATCTTCCTTACAACTTGTGTGTTTTTATCTGGACAAGTCCGAGTGAACTGCGAGTCTTCAGTGAGTCACATGAACGCGCGCCGTTCAGACCAACGAACAGCCAGGTTAGGATAACGTTATATTACATTTCGGTTTGTTTTTCCACCAAACTCTATCAGATACAATAGTGAGAGTGTTGTTTAAATGTTTGTGTTTCAACACTTTATGTGACTGATCGCCATTTTGATTTTCTATCCGGAATAAAATGTAAATGGAAAATATTAATATGTGTGGTGATATGTGAACAGGTATTGTGATTGGCTGTTCTGTGTCTGGGTCCAGGGTTGCTCGGCAACGGGGGCGGTTCCAGCCATGCAGGCTGACACAGAAGGCAGAGAGTTTGTCTATCAGTGCATGCTTTAATAAAGTACAACTCTGAGTTCAACGAAGCAACAAACCGCTCTGTGTATCATGACATGGTGTCAGAATGGAAGTTCTCCGCGCACTCCTATAATCTGAGAAGGAGGACGGAAGGAAAATGTCGAAGTTTCACGCGCCCGAAGGTTTTGATTTCGCACAGCCATCAAGTTGGCCAGCGTGGAGGCAGCGTTTTGCACGATTCAGGATTGCAACGAAGCTTGACAAGGAAGACAAAGATGTACAGGTGAATTCACTGCTCTATGCAATGGGCAAGCAGGCTGAACCCATATTCAGCACATTTTCATTTTCCGCAGAGGAGGAAAATGATTACTACAATGCAGTAGTTAAAAAGTTTGACGAACATTTCGTGCCCAAACGCAACGTGATTCATGACCGTGCTTGTTTTCACAAACGGAGTCAACGGAATGGTGAAAGTGTCGAGGCATTCGTCAGAAATTTATACGAGCTTGCAGAGTTTTGTGATTTTGGTGCTACTAAAGACGAGCAGATTCGCGATCGCATCGTGATCGGAATTGCAGATAGCAATATGTCTGAAAAGCTGCAGTTAGAGCCCGATTTGACGCTGGAGAAAGCGATACAGATTGCTCGCCAGTCGGAACTGATTAAAATTCAAAGTGCTGATATTCGAGGAGCAGGTGATGTAAGTGAAGTAGGCTACAAGCCTAAACATACAAGACAATTCAAGAAATACACAGGCGGTAAATTCAGAAATCCTGACACTAAACAAAGAGATGAAAGTAATAAAGTGACCTGCTCAAGGTGTGCACGTTCGCACGAATATGGGGCCTGCCCTGCTCGGGGTAAACGATGCCGCAGGTGTAATAAAACAGGCCATTTCGAAGTCGCTTGTAAAACAAAAACTGTAAAAGAAGTGACCAGCGAAAAACAAGATGATGAAATCAAGGGAACGTGGTTTCTGGGCTCAGTTTCTGAGGATGCTAATGAGGATGAGTGGCATGTAAAGTTACCAATGCAGGGGACTACTGTTAATTTCAAGATTGATACTGGCGCAGATATCACAGTCATGTCTGAGCAAACATTTCTAAAACTTCCCATTTGCCCCCATCTTACTAAAACATTTGCAGACATCAGGAGTCCGGGTGGCAAATTGAACTGTATTGGTAAATTCTTAGCCTGTACAGAAAGAAAAGGACAAAATGTCAGTTTCTGGACTTACGTTGTTAAAGGCCCATACACCAACAACCTCCTCAGTCGTAAAACTGCCTGCGAAATTAAACTGGTAAGCAGAATTGATTCTGTTAACATGGAGGACAGTGTTTTCGGGGACTTTGGACTGTTAGATTGTGAGCCGATCAAAATTGAGCTCAGAGAGGATGCCATACCATACAGTCTTTCTTCCCCTCGTCGAGTCCCTTTTCCATTGCTGCCAAAAGTGGAAGAGGAGCTGCAGCGAATGTTAAAGTCAGGAATCATAGAAGAAGTCACGGAAGCCACAGACTGGTGTGCTCCAATGGTGCCTGTGATAAAGAAAAACGGCAAGATTAGAATTTGTGTTGACCTTAAGAAACTGAACGAAGCAGTAAAGCGTGAAAGATTCATTCTGCCTACGCTTGAGGATATCTTACCACAACTGTCTGGTGCATGCATATTCTCCACATTAGACGCATCTAGTGGATTTTGGCAGATACCATTGGATTCAAGCTGCAGAAAACTCACCACTTTTATAACGCCGATTGGCCGCTTCTGTTTCCGGAGGCTTCCCTTTGGAATAACCTCAGCTCCGGAGATATTTCAGAGAGAAATGAGCACTCTTCTCAAAGACCATGCCGGCTCAGTAGCAGTGATGGACGATATACTGGTGTTCGGTAGAGACAAGGAGGAGCATGATCGCAACCTCAAGGCAGTCCTAAATTCCATCAGAGAATCTGGTCTTAAGTTGAATAAAGAGAAGTGTCACTTTGGAAAATCTGAGATTCAATTCTTTGGACACATTATCGGAAAGGATGGGATCCGGCCTGACACTAACAAAGTGAGAGCTATAACGGAGCTTCCCTGCCCTACCAATCTGACTGAACTGCGACAGGTCTTAGGGATGATAAATTACCTGGGCAAATTCCTTCCAGGTCTTTCGTCAGTTATTCATCCAATGACTGAGCTGCTGAAGGGTGACACTGAGTGGACCTGGAGCGAGGCACAGATGCAGGCATTTAACAGGGTGAAGAGCATGTTGACTTCAGCACCAGCTCTAGCGTTCTATGATGCAACCAAGACCACAGTAGTCAGCGCGGACGCAAGCAGTTATGGTCTAGGTGCTGCCCTGTTTCAGCAGCAGGAGGATGGACTGCGTCCGATTGCTTTCTGCTCAAGGACTTTAACTGAGACTGAACGCCGTTACTCACAAATCGAGAAGGAGTGCCTAGCCGGTGTGTGGGCATGTGAGCGGTTCTCACGGTACTTGCAAGGTATGGACAAATTTGAACTCCAGACTGACCATAAGCCACTTGTGCCCTTGATTAACACATATGATGTTGACAAAGCTCCCTTAAGATGCCAACGGTTACTGATGCGCTTGATGCGATTTAATGTCAAAGCAGTGCATGTACCGGGCAAACAGCTCGTGGTGGCAGACACTCTTTCCAGAAATCCTCTGACTCATTATGGCGAGTCTGACACAGAGCGTGACGTGACAGTGTATGTACAGACTGTACTGTCCACTAAGCCTGTGAGTGGAGACAGGTTAAATGCCATAAGGAAAGCCACGCTACAAGATTCAGATCTCCAGTCGGTTTCCAAGTACATACGCCAAGGTTGGCCCAGTCAGACATCCCAATTGACAAATGCGCTGCACGGGTTTTATGCTGCTAGAGCTCACCTTTCTGAAATTGACGGACTTTTGCTGTATGAGGATAGAATTGTGATTCCTGGTTCACAGAGAATGGAAGTGTTACGGCAGCTCCACACAGGTCATCAGGGCCTCACGAAGTGCAGGGAAAGAGCTAATATGTCTGTATGGTGGCCTAGAATAGGCAAGGACATCACAAAAACAGTAGAGACATGCGAGTTCTGTCAAGTCTATAAGTCGACACAAAAGAGAGAGCCCCTGCTGGTTACATCCCTTCCTGATGGGCCATGGCAAAAGATTGCTGCGGACATCTGTGAACTAGATGGTAAGAAATACCTAATAGTCGTAGACTATTATTCTCGTGATATTGAGATCGCACCTCTGCAAACTATTACAAGCCAGCAGGTGATTACGCATCTAAAAACTATGTTCGTTCGGTGGGGGATCCCATTCGAAATTGTAACCGACAATGCTACTCAGTTTACGTCTGCTGAGTTTGTGGATTTCAAAACGACATACAATTTCACTCACACTACCTCAAGCCCTCATTACCCACAGGCTAACGGTGCGGCTGAGAGGAGTGTTGCTATTGCGAAAAGGGTGTTGAGACAGCCAGATCCACAGTTAGCTCTTATGAGCTATCGTGCTACGCCTATCAATGCCACAGGACTGAGTCCAGCTCAACTGATGATCGGACGTCAGATCAGAACGACAGTTCCGATACTACCAAAGAACCTGTTACCAAGTCCAATTGACTATGAACAAGTCAGACGTAAAGACCAGCAAACCAAACAGGCTTATCAGTTCTTCTACAACCGACGATACTCGGCACAAAGTCTACCTGACCTATGTCTCGGACAAAGTGTGAAAGTTAAGGTGGATGGAGAAAAAGCATGGAAAACATCAGCAACAGTCCTCGGAAAAGCTCCTGAACCCAGATCATATATTGTTCAAACAAAGGGAGGCTCAATCTCTCGCCGCAACTGGAGACACATTCAGAGTGTCCCTGAAACTCCTGAAACTCCTGAAACACTTGAGACACCACATGGGCAGGCTGTAACTGAGAACAGTGAAGCCACTGACGGACCCTCACTTGAGACTGATTTACCCACAGACTCTATGAATGGGTTTGTTACCCCAGCTTCCTGTACACCACACACTTATACATCCTCCCACAAAAGAACCCTTGCTGGTAGAGAAGTAAAACAGCCTGTAAAATTTAAGGATTATGTTTTGGGGTAGTTGTTAAAACTATCCATATAGATGCAAAGGACTCCCTTACATGTTAATTTCTACAGTATGCTTTAAGTTTGTCAACGGAAAAAAAAAAAAAAAGTGAATTTACAAATATTAACATGTTCTGTGATGTTGACAGGTTATGGTTAAGAGATTAACGATTGTAAGCAGAGGATATAGTTATTGATATCTGTTGATATCTAAAGTTGATATTGATATCAGTTACCTGGTTGAAAAGTAATTTGCTTTGTTCCATGTTGCTAAAAGGGAACTTGTTATGTGGTAACTATGGGGAGGCATCATCACTTTAAAGAGGGGAGATGTGGTGATATGTGAACAGGTATTGTGATTGGCTGTTCTGTGTCTGGGTCCAGGGTTGCTCGGCAACGGGGGCGGTTCCAGCCATGCAGGCTGACACAGAAGGCAGAGAGTTTGTCTATCAGTGCATGCTTTAATAAAGTACAACTCTGAGTTCAACGAAGCAACAAACCGCTCTGTGTATCATGACAATATGTAATAACATTGTGTCTTATTCGTGCTATCGACCTAATTTTAATTTCTCTTAACTATTTTGACTGATAAATAGGGAAAACCTTGCATTGTTTGATTTTCTCATTTTATTTAATATATTTTTATATATTAGTGTTATATAACATTAATACTTTTGGTTTTTTGAACACCTTAAGCCAGTATGCCACAAAACGAATTTGCTTAACCTAATAACAGTGTTTTTCACACTCCATTTTTCGCTTTTTGTAGGCCCATCAGAAGGACATTTCACAGCTTTGCTCACATCAGGACTGAAGAACTGGCTGAATGAGTGTCTGGAGTTTCAAGAGATGGCAACTACCAGAGTGGACTCTTTAAAGTGAAGATGCCAGATGTGTGATGGTAATTTTCATTTTAAGAGTAATTTATTTTTATTTTATTTATTTATTTATTGACAAAAGCAAGTTTTTCATTTAACACGCATTTACCAAGTGAATGCTGTTTTTAATGTTTTCTAACTTAAAAAAAAACCTACATTCCCATGACAATTATTTGTAACCTGTCAATGTTTTTTTTTTTTTTTGTGTGTGTGTGTGCAAATATGTTCCTGACACTCTTTTAGGTTGCCTGTTTTGATGTTAGAGGAGCATCAATTGAGGCACGTGTTAGGATTCTGTGTTGTATTCTCTGAGCTGGCTTCTCAGATGAACTGGGCAGCAGGAGACTGAAAGATCAGCCTGGAAAAAAAAAACCCAATGGTAAGTCAGGGTCTTTGGTCTTAAATTCAGTGTGATCAAATTTAAATCCATTAAAATTCTTAAATATCTTAAATTTAGTGAGAAAAGGCTATAATTATGTTTTCAATAGATTTTAACTTTGGAGACAGAAAAAAATTACAAAAAGACTTGATGATGATGATTATTAAAGGGTTAAGACCAAGAGCAATAACTTTAAAGAAAACTATGTTCGCTTGTTTATTCTAAGCACACTCATCTGCCACATTAAATTCTAAAGGTTGTTTTAGCAAGATTGCAAGATTTAGCAAGATTGAGTCTGATTGGATTTGTGTTTAGTGTGTGTGTTTCTTTAGAGTTATGGTCCTTGGTGTGAACAGGCCTTTAGTTTACTCAAAAATTTAGCAATTTATTCGCCCACATGTTGTTCCAAACCTGTGTTCCAATCAGTTTCTTTCTTCTGTTGAACTCAAACGATGACTTGTTAAAGGCTGTTGGTAACCCAACAGCTGATGGAAACCATTAACTTTCATTGTAGAGGAAAAAACTATGGAAGTCGATGTCTACCCTCAACTGTTCACCACCATTATTTGGAAAATCATCTTTTATGTTCAACAGAAGAAAGAAACTCATACAGATTTTGAATGTTTATATATTGAGCATATACTGTTTGAGTTTGCCTGATATCTTGATATAATTTATAAACAAAATAAAACTAGGTAATATCATTTATATAAATATACAATAGTTTTATATTACAAGCACATCTTAAAAATAGATGGCACAGAGTGAGTTGTGTGGAAAGTACATCTAATTTGTTACAAACATGAAACAAGCTTTATATGAAGTGTTTTAAAGTAATATACAATTACGTCTGCAGGCGCTTAAAATTTGTTTACTTGTAAACATTTGATCAAATTATAATTTGCAATTAATTTTGAAGTACATTAAGTTACATTTCGAAGTATTAAGGACCCACCTTCTTTCAGTTACATGCTACTACTAATAAAATGTTTTACACTATTGTGCAGTTTTAACAACCTGTTTGTTTTTATACTTTAGATGTCTTACAACACGTCAAGAAGTCAAGCTGAGAAAAAGGAGGCCTCAGATTTCCTCTTTGCTGTGACAGTGCAACATTGGCTCCAGTGTGGCCCTGTATGGCTTGGGGCATTGCCTTATGGTGGAAAGCCCTGAGTTCTCAACTATGGACTATCTGTTTAATGAGGAGTAAGGACATCTTTTTTGAATAAGAAACAGCAAACTGATAATGTTTTAGTCTGTGGTATTTTAGTGTTTCTGCCTTTGATGGTGAGTTTTAATTTCCATTTACTTCCATTTTGCAGATGTAGGTTGCATTTGTTATATGTTGTCAGTTTTTTACAGGCTCTTCTTCTGGCATTTGCTTTATAAATTCAGAATTAACTGTTTCGTGTATTTAGGCCACTCTGTCATTCATTTTATCATATCCTGTATGTACATTGTATTTTAAGCTCTGTCCCCCATTTCACAAGGCTAGTCCCAAACTAGTCCCATTGCTTTGTCTCAGATGCACACCAGTAATGTGTTTTTTCCCTTGGATATTATAAATGCTGTTTAAATATCCTATTGTAACTAAGGTCTAGCCCTGATTTAAGCTAAGCCCTGTCTGCGAATCAGGTCCTTTATGTTTTGAAGTTACCACAAAGTTTTTTTTTTTTTTTAAGAATAATTTGTTTTACCAGAATGCAATGTTATTTTCTTGTTCAATAAACATTTGCATGTAAACTGAAGGATGTTGTTTACTTTGAGTGACTTATTGATTCAGAACCATATTAATCACAGTCCTGCATATTCTATAATTGAAAAAAGTAAAAAGCATGATTGATTTGATAATGTTTCTATGTTAATTCAATGTTAAATAAGTGATTTTATTTGAATTGAAGAAATGTTGATTTATTGACTATCTTGATTGATTTTTCATCATTGAAATAACATTATTTCAGGGTGCAAAACTGATGAAAAAACAATGTTAAATTTCAACATTGCTTCAATGATAACAACGTTGATTCAATGATAATATGATTGATGCTTTAGCATTGATTCAATGTTGATTCATTGTTGGTCTGCTATCTGGGACGCGATTGGCTCTCATCCATTCTCACAATGGACGGCGAGATCGGCGATTGGACGAGGAGACGGCCGCGGAAACCGACGATCCTGCTCCAGGTAGCGCCACAGAGACAGCCGCTGTTGCTTGCTGCCGCCGGATCACCGGTGTAAAAGCAAGGGTTAGGGTTAGTGACAGGGATTAAAATCGCTCGCACTAACAGCGACATCTGTTTTGAAAGATGTTTCGCCACCCTTTTGGGAAGAAAGAGAGTCAACAGAGCCGCCCAACGTGGGGCTCGAACCCACGACCCTGAGATTAAGAGTCTCATGCTCTACCGACTGAGCTAGCCGGGCTGGTCGTGGGCTTCTTCACCGGGTCGGACCCAGTTTTCATCGGCCCCCAAATTACACAGGCGAAACGGAGGCTCTCGCGTTGTGCGAGACTGTCGAGCCCTCCCCGTGGGTAGGGCTTAGAGCAGGCTTAGAGTTTTCTTCTGTCGGTTTTGACCCAATCTGTTTTTGGGAAGCGCAGTTTGACCCAGCAGTGCGGGCCAACAACACGTTCTGTTTTGCCGCGTGAAGGCGGGTCAATGCTTTGGACAGCGTATGGTTGAGATGTGATTTTCCACCAATTTGGGGCACCTTTCTTAAGGAAATCAAGGATGATTTCATGGGAAATGGCAAACTGCTGTAGCGTTTGGCTAACAAGCCAAAGCTACAAAGGATGTACCGGTGCCCCGTCGTCCGAGCAGAATCCACATTCGGCCGTAATCGGAGGTTACTACTAACGTTCGATTGTGTCTCATAGGGAGTTTGACGCAGGGCCTCAGTGGAAAACAGGCCCTCGGCGGCTGAAACAAAAGACGAAGGCGGCATCCACATGCACATGATTCAGGAGTGTTAAACAAAGAAACCACGCAAGATGACGAGGTGGTCCAGCGGTTAAGGCGGTGGAAGGCTAATACATTGTGCTCGACATGCACTGGAAGCTTTAGCGCCACTGAGAGCCCACCGGACCAGACAGGCCCAACCTGTTTACGATGGGTAACGGTGAGCTGTAATTGCGCTGCAGTTTAATGATACCCGTCTTGAGGACATATTTACAAAACAACAAGCCTTCTGGCTCTGGCGCTCAATCATCAGCAGACACCTTTTCGACGAAAAACAAAACCTAAGCGAAACAAGGCTATTTTTTCTCAACAATACTCTAAGCCTCCAGAGAGGCTAGCAAAAATTGCCAAAGCTGACTGTATTTCAAGTCATCCTGGCGGGGTATTGGGTAAAGTTTTCAACCAGCAACGATCGCGCCTCAGATAAACCTCACAGGCTACAATATTGCCTCTGCGAAAGAATGCCGGCGACGGTCGTGACCTTTTCAGGCACCTACGTGGATGTGAACCGACAAGGTGGCAGCAAGCTTTAAACTGCCGCACAAACAGTCTCCTGGCCACGGGTTGCTGCACCGTGTTTCTACGGAACAGATTAGAGGTGTGTAAAAGACGGCTCATTCACTATTCCCTCTGTGCTCAAAACAGCCTGCTGAAAGCACAGCAGCAGCAGCTGAAAAGGTCCGCAGCATGGCCTCTCTCAGTCAGCAAGGGGGCGGGGAGGCCGAGTGGTTAAGGCGATGGACTGCTAATCCCATCCTTGTCGTTCGGTTCCTTTAGCACTGGACCTTAATCTAGGTCCTGGGGACCCCATGCTGAACTTTTTGTGTGTCCTCCTTATCTAACACACTCAGTTCAGTTCTTTGAGGTCTCTACTAATGAGCTGATGATCTGAATCGGGAGTGCTAAATAAAAGACGCCACGTAATATGACGAGGTGGCCGAGTGGTTAAGGCGATGGACTGCTAATCCATTGTGCTCTGCACGCGTGGGTTCGAATCCCATCCTCGTCGTTCGGTACATTTAGCAGTGATCCTCGGTCCTGGGGACCCCACTCTGCAATTTTTGTGTGTCTTCCCTATCTAACACACTCAGTTCAGTTCACTGAGCGCTCTACTAATGAGCTGGTGGTCTGAATCGGGAGTGTTAAACAAAAGGACCGCGCAAAACGAAAGGAGGTCGAGTGGTTAAGGCGATGCAAGGCTAGTCCGTTGTGCTCGGCACGCCTTGGTTTGTGTGGTTTCGAGTCCCATCCTCTTCATTTGATGCTTTAGCACCACTGAGAGCCCACCGGAACAGACAGGCCCAACCTGTTTACGATGGGTAGCGGCGAGCTGTGATTGTGCTGTAGTTTATTGATACCTGCCGCAAAGTCTTGAGAACATATTGACAAAACAACAAGTCTTCTGGCTCCGGCACGCTATGATCGGTGGACACCTCTTTGACGAGGACCAACAACCAGCCACGCCAATAAAAGGAAACAAAACGAAGCAAGACTATCTTTCTCAACAAGCCTCCAGAGAGACTGGCAAAAATTGCCGATGCTGACTGTATTTCAAGTCATCCCGGTGGGGTATTGGGTATTGACTTTGTGGCAACATGGAACTTTTGCATCTACATTAATATTAGTCTGTTTCTTCTTATTCTGAGGTCACCGTAGCCACCAGATCCATTCTGTATTCCGATCTGATGGTCACTACAGTCCCCCGGGTTCCAGTCCGTACCAAGAGCAGATGGTGGATCAGCACCTTCAGCCGAATGTCAGCGGATACTATGTCAACTAGATGAGCCCCAGAGACAGATCATCAGTAAAGAAGGCATCCACATGCCACAGCAAACTACTCGAGCTGGTGAAAATGTTCACCAAACACCCGCCGCTGAATTCTTTTGAAACAAGCCAGCTTATTGAAGGTGCACAAGATAAACGCCCTGAGAAAGCTGTGCCTCGCAACCCTAAGAATGGCATAGGCGTTAGTGGACACCTGACGCGCGTGCAAAACTCCGGCATTTCACACGTCCCTGGGTGGGCTCGAACCACCAACCTTTCGGTTAACAGCCGAACGCGCTAACCGATTGCGCCACAGAGACAGCCGCTGTTGCTTGCTGCCGCCGGATCACCGGTGTAAAAGCAAGGGTTAGGGTTAGTGATAGGGATTAAAATCGCTCGCACTAACAGCGACATCTGTTTTGAAAGATGTTTCGCCACCCTTTTGGGAAGAAAGAGAGTCAACAGAGCCGCCAAACGTGGGGCTCGAACCCACGACCCTGAGATTAAGAGTCTCATGCTCTACCGACTGAGCTAGCCGGGCTGGTCGTGGGCTTCTTCACCGGGTCGGACCCAGTTTTCATCGGCCCCCAAATTACACAGGCGAAACGGAGGCTCTCGCGTTGTGCGAGACTGTCGAGCCCTCCCCGTGGGTAGGGCTTAGAGCAGGCTTAGAGTTTTCTTCTGTCGGTTTTGACCCAATCTGTTTTTGGGAAGCGCAGTTTGACCCAGCAGTGCGGGCCAACAACACGTTCTGTTTTGCCGCGTGAAGGCGGGTCAATGCTTTGGACAGCGTATGGTTGAGATGTGATTTTCCACCAATTTGGGGCACCTTTCTTAAGGAAATCAAGGATGATTTCATGGGAAATGGCAAACTGCTGTAGCGTTTGGCTAACAAGCCAAAGCTACAAAGGATGTACCGGTGCCCCGTCGTCCGAGCAGAATCCACATTCGGCCGTAATCGGAGGTTACTACTAACGTTCGATTGTGTCTCATAGGGAGTTTGACGCAGGGCCTCAGTGGAAAACAGGCCCTCGGCGGCTGAAACAAAAGACGAAGAAGGCATCCACATGCACATGATTCAGGAGTGTTAAACAAAGAAACCACGCAAGATGACGAGGTGGTCCAGCGGTTAAGGCGGTGGAAGGCTAATACATTGTGCTCGACATGCACTGGAAGCTTTAGCGCCACTGAGAGCCCACCGGACCAGACAGGCCCAACCTGTTTACGATGGGTAACGGTGAGCTGTAATTGCGCTGCAGTTTAATGATACCCGTCTTGAGGACATATTTACAAAACAACAAGCCTTCTGGCTCTGGCGCTCAATCATCAGCAGACACCTTTTCGACGAGAAACAAAACCTAAGCGAAACAAGGCTATTTTTTCTCAACAATACTCTAAGCCTCCAGAGAGGCTAGCAAAAATTGCCAAAGCTGACTGTATTTCAAGTCATCCTGGCGGGGTATTGGGTAAAGTTTTCAACCAGCAACGATCGCGCCTCGGATAAACCTCACAGGCTACAATATTGCCTCTGCGAAAGAATGCCGGCGACTTCTTCTTCTTCTTCTTTTGGTGTTTAACGGCGGTTGGCATCCAACTTTAATGGTGCATTACCGCCCCCTTCTGTACTGGAGTGTGGACCGGATTTAGACAGAGATAATTACTGTACCCCGTAATACTTCCCTTCTTCCCTCACCCTTTTATTTATTTATTTATTTATTTATTTATTTTTAAATCTACTTTATTTATTTATTTAATTAACTTTACAGAATTCTCACTCTATATTCTATTTGCTATACCAGTGTCTTTTAGGAAGTGCAGTAAATGTGTATTAATGTCTGTTGATGATTTTCCCAGAATATCCTTAAGAGAGTGCCCTTGCACCCCCATTTCCCTCAAGTTTTCTCTCAACTTTATTCTTTCTCTCTCATATTTTTTACACTCAAGCACCACGTGTTCCACAGTTTCATCCCTATTACAAAATTCACATCTTCCAGATATATGTTTACCTATTATATGCAAGTACTTGTTTAATCTACAGTGTCCAATCCTTATCCTAGTTATGATAACTTCTTCTCTTCGACTCCCTCCAGCAATCCTCCCTGTTCCAACCTTCTGTTGAATACTATATAAATGCCTCCCTTTCTTCCCTCCATCCCAATTTTCCTGCCATTTTCCCATAACTTTTGACCAAATTATTGATTTAGCTTCCGCTTTACTTATTGTGATTTGTATGTCAACATATTCCTTATTACTAGCTTGCTTTGCCAAATTATCTACCATTTCATTTCCTTTAACCCCCACATGTGCTGGTACCCAAGTAAATTTTACCTTCACCCCCAACTGACAGATTCGTGTATAACATTCAAGTACCTCATATACCAAGTCTTGTCTTGACTGAGATTTAAATGTTTGTAAACTTTTTAGCACAGCGCTAGAGTCAGAACAAATTACAACATTGTCAGGTCTACATTCTTCTACCCATTGTAGGGCCAGCCATATACCCGTTAGTTCTACTGTAAATACAGATAAATAATCAGACAGTCTTTTTTGTACCTTGATTCCCAAATCTGGTACTCCAAATGCAACCCCAGTTTGTCCATTTTGAGGGTTCTTTGACCCATCTGTGTAAATGACTAGACACCCCAAAAATTCTTCCTTCAAATATTTACAAAACACTTCACATAGATTAATCTCCTCTCTCCCCTTTAAGTGACTATTTAATATCGTCAAATCTACAGTAGGTTGTTCAAATAACCACAAAGGCCTGACTGGCATCGGAACTGTCGGACTAAATTCCATTCCCTCTAATCCCATCACCCTCCCAACATCTTTACATACCCATCCAAAACTTTGGCTTTTACTACTTTCATGTTCCCAGCATTCCTGCATTACATTCCTAGTAGGGTGGTACCTATCATGCCCCTGCATGTTAGCCCAATAGTTTGCTGTCAACTGTTCCCTCCTTAAACATAGTGGCATCTCACCCATCTCTACTTGCAATGCAACTGCTGGAGATGTCCGAAAAGCTCCACTACAAATTCTTAGTGCTTGGGTTTGCACTACTTCTAGCTTGTCCAGGGTTGTTCTTGCCGCGTCTCTATAAGCTATACAGCCATAATCTATCACAGATTTAATCAATGCGACATATATCTCCTTCAGTGACTGCCTGCTCGCCCCCCAGTCCACGCCTGTCAGACATCTCATCACATTTAAAACCTTTTTAACTTTTCCTACAACTTTCTTTATGTGATCTCCCCATGTTAACCTAGAGTCCAAAACCATTCCCAAAAACTTAAAGGACTCCACCTTCTCTAATACATGACCATATAATTTAAGATTTATTTCTACCCCCACCCTTTTTCTAGTAAAGCAAACCACTTGAGATTTTTCTTTTGAAAATCTAAAACCCCATCTTATTGACCATTGTTCCACCTGTCTTATTGCTTCCTGGACCTTACTTACGGTGTATTTTATGTTCCTTCCCCTCTTCCACAGTGCCCCATCATCTGCAAACAGCGATCTACCAATTCCAATGTCCACTTCTGAAAATATATCATTTATCATGACAATAAAGAGCAAGGGACTGATGACACTACCCTGCGGGGTCCCATTTTCTACAGTATAGCTATTAGATAGTTCTTTCCCAATTTTCACTCGAATGGAGCGCCCACTCAGGAAATCCTTTATCCAGTTAAAGGCCCTACCTCCTATTCCCAACATATGTAATTTAATCATCAACCCCTCTCTCCACATCATATCATATGCCTTCTCAACGTCCAGAAAAACTGCCACCACTGACTCTCCATTGACCTGAGATTTCCTTATTTCATCTTCCAGGCATAGTACCGGGTCCATTGTCCCTCTCCCTTTCCTGAATCCACTTTGATATGTAGCTATTAGTTCCCTCTTTTCCAAGAAATAATTCAGTCTGTCTGTCACCATACGTTCCATTACTTTACCTATATGGGATGTTAATGCAATTGGTCTATAATTACCAGGTTTTGAATGCCGGCGACGGTCGTGACCTTTTCAGGCACCTACGTGGATGTGAACCGACAAGGTGGTAGCAAGCTTTAAACTGCCGCACAAACAGTCTCCTGGCCACGGGTTGCTGCACCGTGTTTCTACGGAACAGATTAGAGGTGTGTAAAAGACGGCTCATTCACTATTCCCTCTGTGCTCAAAACAGCCTGCTGAAAGCACAGCAGCAGCAGCTGAAAAGGTCCGCAGCATGGCCTCTCTCAGTCAGCAAGGGGGCGGGGAGGCCGAGTGGTTAAGGCGATGGACTGCTAATCCCATCCTTGTCGTTCGGTTCCTTTAGCACTGGACCTTAATCTAGGTCCTGGGGACCCCATGCTGAACTTTTTGTGTGTCCTCCTTATCTAACACACTCAGTTCAGTTCTTTGAGGTCTCTACTAATGAGCTGATGATCTGAATCGGGAGTGCTAAATAAAAGACGCCACGTAATATGACGAGGTGGCCGAGTGGTTAAGGCGATGGACTGCTAATCCATTGTGCTCTGCACGCGTGGGTTCGAATCCCATCCTCGTCGTTCGGTACATTTAGCAGTGATCCTCGGTCCTGGGGACCCCACTCTGCAATTTTTGTGTGTCTTCCCTATCTGACACACTCAGTTCAGTTCACTGAGCGCTCTACTAATGAGCTGGTGGTCTGAATCGGGAGTGTTAAACAAAAGGACCGCGCAAAACGAAAGGAGGTCGAGTGGTTAAGGCGATGCAAGGCTAGTCCGTTGTGCTCGGCACGCCTTGGTTTGTGTGGTTTCGAGTCCCATCCTCTTCATTTGATGCTTTAGCACCACTGAGAGCCCACCGGAACAGACAGGCCCAACCTGTTTACGATGGGTAGCGGCGAGCTGTGATTGTGCTGTAGTTTATTGATACCTGCCGCAAAGTCTTGAGAACATATTGACAAAACAACAAGTCTTCTGGCTCCGGCACGCTATGATCGGTGGACACCTCTTTGACGAGGACCAACAACCAGCCACGCCAATAAAAGGAAACAAAACGAAGCAAGACTATCTTTCTCAACAAGCCTCCAGAGAGACTGGCAAAAATTGCCTATGCTGACTGTATTTCAAGTCATCCCGGTGGGGTATTGGGTATTGACTTTGTGGCAACATGGAACTTTTGCATCTACATTAATATTAGTCTGTTTCTTCTTATTCTGAGGTCACCGTAGCCACCAGATCCATTCTGTATTCCGATCTGATGGTCACTACAGTCCCCCGGTTCCAGTCCGTACCAAGAGCAGATGGTGGATCAGCACCTTCAGCCGAATGTCAGCGGATACTATGTCAACTAGATGAGCCCCAGAGACAGATCATCAGTAAAGAAGGCATCCACATGCCACAGCAAACTACTCGAGCTGGTGAAAATGTTCACCAAACACCCGCCGCTGAATTCTTTTGAAACAAGCCAGCTTATTGAAGGTGCACAAGATAAACGCCCTGAGAAAGCTGTGCCTCGCAACCCTAAGAATGGCATAGGCGTTAGTGGACACCTGACGCGCGTGCAAAACTCCGGCATTTCACACGTCCCTGGGTGGGCTCGAACCACCAACCTTTCGGTTAACAGCCGAACGCGCTAACCGATTGCGCCACAGAGACAGCCGCTGTTGCTTGCTGCCGCCGGATCACCGGTGTAAAAGCAAGGGTTAGGGTTAGTGATAGGGATTAAAATCGCTCGCACTAACAGCGACATCTGTTTTGAAAGATGTTTCGCCACCCTTTTGGGAAGAAAGAGAGTCAACAGAGCCGCCCAACGTGGGGCTCGAACCCACGACCCTGAGATTAAGAGTCTCATGCTCTACCGACTGAGCTAGCCGGGCTGGTCGTGGGCTTCTTCACCGGGTCGGACCCAGTTTTCATCGGCCCCCAAATTACACAGGCGAAACGGAGGCTCTCGCGTTGTGCGAGACTGTCGAGCCCTCCCCGTGGGTAGGGCTTAGAGCAGGCTTAGAGTTTTCTTCTGTCGGTTTTGACCCAATCTGTTTTTGGGAAGCGCAGTTTGACCCAGCAGTGCGGGCCAACAACACGTTCTGTTTTGCCGCGTGAAGGCGGGTCAATGCTTTGGACAGCGTATGGTTGAGATGTGATTTTCCACCAATTTGGGGCACCTTTCTTAAGGAAATCAAGGATGATTTCATGGGAAATGGCAAACTGCTGTAGCGTTTGGCTAACAAGCCAAAGCTACAAAGGATGTACCGGTGCCCCGTCGTCCGAGCAGAATCCACATTCGGCCGTAATCGGAGGTTACTACTAACGTTCGATTGTGTCTCATAGGGAGTTTGACGCAGGGCCTCAGTGGAAAACAGGCCCTCGGCGGCTGAAACAAAAGACGAAGGCGGCATCCACATGCACATGATTCAGGAGTGTTAAACAAAGAAACCACGCAAGATGACGAGGTGGTCCAGCGGTTAAGGCGGTGGAAGGCTAATACATTGTGCTCGACATGCACTGGAAGCTTTAGCGCCACTGAGAGCCCACCGGACCAGACAGGCCCAACCTGTTTACGATGGGTAACGGTGAGCTGTAATTGCGCTGCAGTTTAATGATACCCGTCTTGAGGACATATTTACAAAACAACAAGCCTTCTGGCTCTGGCGCTCAATCATCAGCAGACACCTTTTCGACGAGAAACAAAACCTAAGCGAAACAAGGCTATTTTTTCTCAACAATACTCTAAGCCTCCAGAGAGGCTAGCAAAAATTGCCAAAGCTGACTGTATTTCAAGTCATCCTGGCGGGGTATTGGGTAAAGTTTTCAACCAGCAACGATCGCGCCTCGGATAAACCTCACAGGCTACAATATTGCCTCTGCGAAAGAATGCCGGCGACGGTCGTGACCTTTTCAGGCACCTACGTGGATGTGAACCGACAAGGTGGTAGCAAGCTTTAAACTGCCGCACAAACAGTCTCCTGGCCACGGGTTGCTGCACCGTGTTTCTACGGAACAGATTAGAGGTGTGTAAAAGACGGCTCATTCACTATTCCCTCTGTGCTCAAAACAGCCTGCTGAAAGCACAGCAGCAGCAGCTGAAAAGGTCCGCAGCATGGCCTCTCTCAGTCAGCAAGGGGGCGGGGAGGCCGAGTGGTTAAGGCGATGGACTGCTAATCCCATCCTTGTCGTTCGGTTCCTTTAGCACTGGACCTTAATCTAGGTCCTGGGGACCCCATGCTGAACTTTTTGTGTGTCCTCCTTATCTAACACACTCAGTTCAGTTCTTTGAGGTCTCTACTAATGAGCTGATGATCTGAATCGGGAGTGCTAAATAAAAGACGCCACGTAATATGACGAGGTGGCCGAGTGGTTAAGGCGATGGACTGCTAATCCATTGTGCTCTGCACGCGTGGGTTCGAATCCCATCCTCGTCGTTCGGTACATTTAGCAGTGATCCTCGGTCCTGGGGACCCCACTCTGCAATTTTTGTGTGTCTTCCCTATCTGACACACTCAGTTCAGTTCACTGAGCGCTCTACTAATGAGCTGGTGGTCTGAATCGGGAGTGTTAAACAAAAGGACCGCGCAAAACAAAAGGAGGTCGAGTGGTTAAGGCGATGCAAGGCTAGTCCGTTGTGCTCGGCACGCCTTGGTTTGTGTGGTTTCGAGTCCCATCCTCTTCATTTGATGCTTTAGCACCACTGAGAGCCCACCAGAACAGACAGGCCCAACCTGTTTACGATGGGTAGCGGCGAGCTGTGATTGTGCTGTAGTTTATTGATACCTGCCGCAAAGTCTTGAGGACATATTGACAAAACAACAAGTCTTCTGGCTCCGGCACGCTATGATCGGTGGACACCTCTTTGACGAGGACCAACAACCAGCCACGCCAATAAAAGGAAACAAAACGAAGCAAGACTATCTTTCTCAACAAGCCTCCAGAGAGACTGGCAAAAATTGCCGATGCTGACTGTATTTCAAGTCATCCCGGTGGGGTATTGGGTATTGACTTTGTGGCAACATGGAACTTTTGCATCTACATTAATATTAGTCTGTTTCTTCTTATTCAGAGGTCACCGTAGCCGCCAGATCCATTCTGTATTCCGATCTGATGGTCACTACAGTCCCCCGGGTTCCAGTCCGTACCAAGAGCAGATGGTGGATCAGCACCTTCAGCCGAATGTCAGCGGATACTATGTCAACTAGATGAGCCCCAGAGACAGATCATCAGTAAAGAAGGCATCCACATGCCACAGCAAACTACTCGAGCTGGTGAAAATGTTCACCAAACACCCGCCGCTGAATTCTTTTGAAACAAGCCAGCTTATTGAAGGTGCACAAGATAAACGCCCTGAGAAAGCTGTGCCTCGCAACCCTAAGAATGGCATAGGCGTTAGTGGACACCTGACGCGCGTGCAAAACTCCGGCATTTCACACGTCCCTGGGTGGGCTCGAACCACCAACCTTTCGGTTAACAGCCGAACGCGCTAACCGATTGGCGCCAAGCTGGGGAACAATAGTCTGTTAAGGGGGGGGGAAGAAAAGGAAGGAGGGGGGAGAAGGGGGAAAAGAGAAAAAGAAAGAAAAGAGAGAGAGAAAAGAAAAAAACGAGGAGAAAAGAAGTGAAAGGGAATTTTATCTCTTTGTCCTTTAAAGCAATGTTTTTGGAGTGTATATTTACAATAAATTATCTGAAAAAAAAATGTCTTCTCTATTTTCCTGTACATTTATATGGGAGTAAGGATGATCACAAGCTTCCCAGTTCATATTACAGTGTTGCCATACATTGAAGTGTTTACTGAATGTTTTATTTATCAGTAATTATCACATAAATGATGTCCAAATTAATGAAATCACTTTTGAAATGACAAATTAATATTTTATTAGATTTATATGACTGATTATTGATATTTTATTCAAAGTTTTTGCACTTTAAATATATTTCGGCTGTAGTTTTGTTCTAAACTTATATATATTACATTTATGTATTAAATCATCCCCAAATTTATCAACATTTTTAAAAGGGCGTATAACTGTTTAATGATACTGTAACAATGACAAACAAAAAGAGTTATTTGATCATGACCAAACTTTTATTTTTCAATCAGTCATAGCCAATTATTCATTATTCTTTTTTTTTTTTTTTTTACATTTTTATTCTTATAGTTATGTTGCACGTGCAGAAAACAGAATAATACCTCTTAATAATACTTTCTATTGTCCATGACTCCTGTGCCTTTTTTGCAAGTGCAAAAGAACAGAAAACAGAAGTATACATATAAACAAAAACGTCCAATGTCCATGGCTCTGTCTTGTGCATCAACTGCAAGTGAAAAGAACAGAAAGCACAAAACAATACAAATGAATAAAACTTTAAAATATTAATGACTCCTGTGCATGTTTTGAAAGTGCTAAAGAACAGAAAACAAAACTATACTTTTAAATAACTGTTTTAATGTCCATGGCACTAGTGCATTCATTGCAAGTGCAAAAGAACAGAAGGCAGAAAACAATACACATAAATAAAACTTTATCCCCTTTCTTTTTTGGACTCTTATGGATGAAACAGAACTTGAAATGGTCTCTATCAGGCGACAACAATCTGGCCACTGAGCAAGTGGGGCAGTGGTGGTGAATGTATGCCTCTTCATGCTCTCCACCCCTGGATTGAACCTGTGTCCAGCCTGCTCTGGTGTCTGGCAGCAAACATCACTCTCTTCTTATCGTAATCCAGCAGGTTCTGCCAACTATATTGCTCACCTAAGCAGAGAGAGCATATAATACAAGGCAAATGAGAAAACAAAACAAGTGGTAGTGTTAACATATGACAGGTCAAGAAGAGAAATTGACCTGATGGTTGGTGAGAGCCAGAGATGGCTGATTCCTGAGCTCCACAAGATACTCCGCAAGGCTGTCCACTTTGTCCAGCACACCAGCACTATGCAAAGCCTGTGAGAAAAATACAAAAAAAAAAAAATTACATAAACAACATGAGTACAGTGAAGTGGGACAAAAAGATGTTTTTTTGTCAACTTCAGACAAAAAGCTACAGGTCAGCACGAATTATATTTTTTCCCTAGAAATTTTACAGTATTACATAAAACATAATTACATACATACATTAAATGAGATATTTACATACCACAGACTCGTCAGGAGATGCTGAGGCACCTGGCGTGAAGGAGGCACCAGGCTGAGTGGAGGAGAGAGAGAAGCTTGGGTCATCAGTAAGACTTGACACAGTAATGTCAAATGTTTGGTCCTCCCTGAAGCCCTCGTCTTCTTCATCCTCACCTTCATCCACATCCTCCAGCATGTTCTCTGTCTCTTCTGAGTCAGGGTCCACTACCAGGGGCTGTCCAGTCTGACCCAGGAAGTAGTCAACACCAAGCAGCTCTCCTATGAAAAAAAAAAATTAATAAAAGAAAACACAGAAATACAGGATCATTCAAAAGTTTGGACACATCACTATTTTTAATGTTTTTGAAAGAAATGTCTTATGCTCATCAGTCCTGCATTTATTTAATAAAAAATACAAAAAACATGAATAATATTATTAAATGTTAATACAGTTTAAATTTACAGTTCCATATACTTTACATTTAATTTATTTCTGTCATCAACGCTGAATATATTTAGCAATCATTTTAGAAATCATTAAAAAGTTAAATAAAGAACAGCATTAGAAATATAATAGAAAATCTTCTGTAACAATATACAGTACTGTTCAAAAGTTTTTTTTTAAAGAAATTAATGCTGTTCTTTTTAACTTTTTCTTCATCAATGAATTCTGCAAAACGTATCACAGTTTTCATTAAAAAAAAAAAAAAAAAATACAAATATGCAGTAATAATTATATTGCTGTTTTTTTCTGTATTTTTGATCAAATAAATGCAGGCTGAATGAGCAAAAGACACTTCTTTCAAAAACATTAAACACAGTCACGTGTAAAAATGTTTGACAAATAATGTACACACATACATATTCTACAATAAGATACAGGTAACTTTACCTTCTGGTAGAGGTTGTACCACTTCCGCTGCCGTGGTGCTGGTCTGTTGCCTCCAGACGGACAAACCCCAGAGCTGGCAAAAGTCCTCAACCTGGCCATCCACTCGCCATCACCCATGGCCTTGTGGCTCTTTGGCTTAGTGCTCATCTAAATATATTAGGGAAATAATAGTTAGTAATGTGCATTTTGCAGGTATTGGTCAACTACACAAATGTTTTAAATTTTTTTATAATGATACAACGATATATATTCAAGCTGACTAAATAATGGCACCCATTACAACAATTAAACATTATTTTATTGCTAATAAAGCAAAACAAGGTTACACATTTAAAGGTGTTACACTACAATTATACATATAAAGATTTGAATATGAAATTACTACATGCAGTTACGATAGGGATAAGATTATTGTTTTGTTTGGTTTACAGTTAGTTGCATCCAATTATGCATAATTTACTGTTATTACTATAGTAAATACATATAGCATGTATTAATGACAATGTAAAATAAAGTACATTGTTAGTTAAAAGCTGTGGTTATACATATGATAATCAATCTGAGAAAAAAAAAAAAAAAAAAAAAGAACATAGTAAGTACACTTTACTTAAACCATGGTTAATTTTTGTAAAGGATGTCTATATAACATTGCATTTTCATTTAAATTTTTATTTGTAGCACTTGCATCTGCGTTTATATAAATAGTAATCCATCTGCAAACACAAAACTTGATTACTACATTCACATAGCAAAATCACATTAAATATTAATTAGAAATGACAATGTCTACAACTAAACATATTTTTTAAATCCAAATCAAACTTTAAATAGAATAGATGTGTTTACTATGCAAAATTACAGGCAAATGGTGTTTTATATGTAAGATTATAGGCAAATCATGGAAACAAAACATGATTACTACACTTTCACTATAGTAAAAGCATGGTAAATGACTTGGTTTTTTTTTTTTCATTCATATTTTTATTTATAGTAAGACGGTGTTTACACTTAAAGAACAAGTAAACTGAGTTTAATAAGTACTATTACAGGCACAATTGTGTTTAATATGTGAGATTATAGCCAAGTAATGAAAAGAAAACATGATTACTACACTTTCACTATAGTAACCCTGCTGAAAAACCAGCTAAAACCAGCCTAGGCTGGTTGGCTGGTCTTAGCTGGTTTAAGCTGGAAATGGCTGGTTTTAGCTGGTCTCCCAGCCTGGCCAGGCTGGTCAGGCTGGTTTTAGCTGGTGGTTTCCCAGCCTGACCAGCTAAGACCAGCCTGACCAGCCTGGCCAGGCTGGAAAAATGGCCAAAACCCCTCTAAAACCAGCCTGCCTCCCAGCTATGACCAGCTAAAACCAGGCTGGTTGACCAGCTAAAACCAGCCAACCAGCCTAGGCTGGTTTTAGCTGGTTTTTTCACCAGGGAAAGCCATGGTAAATGACGACAAACACAAGCACAACGTTTTTTGTTGTTGCTGTTCATTCAGATTTTCATTTATAGTAAGACTGTGTTCATACAGTTGTAATCGATCAGCCAAAAACACAACATGGTTACTACGCTTTTACTATAGTAAAAACAAGGTAAATTGTCATAAGGGATGACTGCACTTACAGCTGAAACGCGTTTTTCCCCCATTTAAATCGAACTTTAGAATGAGTAAATGGACTTCATTATGCGCAATTCGCGAGTCAAAAGTTTGTGAACGCCAAACACGGATGAACGACGGACGAAAACGTAACGAGTTACCAATTGAGAACATTGTAAACAGAGAGGAAGAAAGTAGAAAACATGTATTACTTACTTTGAAAAGTTATCCTATATTCCGTTCGTCTGATTTTTGAACCTGACTTAGAATGAAACTAAGCGCGGTGAGTGGCTCTCAACAATGGAGCTCGAGCGATGCGATTGGCTCTCGTCCATTCTCACAATGGACGGCGAGCGACGCGATTGGCTCTCGTCCATTCTCACAATGGATGGCGAGCGACGCGATTGGCTCTCGTCCATTCTCACAATGGACGGCGAGATCGGCGATTGGACGAGGAGACGGCCGTGGAAACAGACGATCCTGCTCCAGGTAGGCGCCACAGAGACAGCCGTTGTGTGTCTGCTGCCGCCGGATCACGGTTGTAAAAGGAAGGGTTAGGGATTAGAATCGCACGTACTAACAGGCTGTTTTGAAAGATGTTTCCGGAGCTCGCAAAATCCACTTAGCCTGTGCGGCGAATGGGCACGCTGGAGCCCGCCACCCTGTTGGGAAGAAAGAGAGCCAACAGAGGTGCCCAACGTGGGGCTCGAACTCACAAACCTGAGATTAAGAGTCTCACGCTCTACCGACTGAGCTAGTCGGGCTGGTTATAGTTTCCTTTACCGGGTCGGAGCCAGTTTTCATCGGCTCCCAAATGACACAGGCGAAACGGAGGCTCTCGCGTTGTGCGAGACTGTCGAGCCGTCCCGTGGGTAGGGCTTAGAGCACGCTTAGAGTTTTCTTCTGTCAGTTTTGACCCAATCTGTTTTTGGGAAGCGCAGTTTGACCCAGCAGTGCAGGCCAACAACATGTTCTCTCTTGCCGCGTGAAGGCGGTTCAATGCTTTGGATAGCGTATGGTTGAGATGTGATTTTCCACCAATTTGGGGCACCTTTCTTATGGAAATCAAGGATAAATCTATATAAGGATAAGGATAAATCTTCTATTTTTCGGTGGTCTTTTGAGAACACTAGATTTATATGTCAATTCCAACATAACACCGACTGTTACGCAACAGTCCCGGGATCGTTAATAATTACGCCTCCAACATTTGCATCGCCCAATCATCGGTAACGTCAGTACATCAGTAAAACAAGGCAAGCCACTGAAGGGACACGGTTAGCTTAATGCTAGCACTATCCTGTTACATTGCAGTACAAAAGATATCACTTACCACATAAACAGAGAGATGACTGTGCTGATGATGGTGAATGATGGAGAAATAACTGCGCTGATGATGGCGAATGATTTACAGATCAAGAGTATCACCGAGAAGCAGCTGAACTTGTGTGGTAAGAAGAGCTCCCTCTGCATTATAACTTTACACAGAGCACATGGATCACAGTAATGAGACTAAAATGTCTGCGATTCAAAACGGCAGATTCAACAAACCACATATTAAAAGCGGCTAGAGCTCCTAATTAAATATATATTTTTTATCAATGTGCCAGCTATAGAGATGAGCAGCTCTGTGAAACAGCCAATCGGAGCAGAGCTCATTAATATTCATGAAGCTTCCAAAAAAGGCAATAACAGAGCATTTCATTCTAGGAACAAATCCTAGGGTTGTAAATGGTCCTGTAAAACCGTTTCTGGAGATTGTTTGCCCTTTCCTATGCCATATACCTTCTATATAGACATCAAAGAACAAATTAAAATATTCTGTCAATGCATTTTATGGCAACTTTAAGTTGATAGAACCAGCTGACATCTTATCCTGACATTCTGAATCTCAAGGATGGTGACACCCACCAACAAAAATGTAAAATAAAAAAAAAAGATTAAAAAAAGTAGTTTCATCAGATATACACCAATTATGAGCTAAACAGTCAATCGCAACTACTCACAAGATTTTTGATCTGATATTTACAATTTTCAAAGACCACTCTGATCATACTCTCTTCTTCTATGCTGCATAAATGCCACACAGAACGTTCATCAATGGTGTGGAGCATACGAAATAAACCATTACTCCACACCCGATTCACGCTGGAATCTGACGTGGAGATAAGTACTTGGCTGAATCCAGATCTCTTCTTGACATCCATAGTATAGTCTACAGCCCTTTACCGTGACTGATTTGCAAATTGAATCAAAGCAATTAAGCAAGGAACGCCGACTTGTTTTCTCGACCTCGTGGCCGCGACAGAGTGCGCCTGACCCCGGATCGGGAGGTTGCGTGTTCCAATTATGTTGAGTTCAAGCGAACTGTTCTTGACTTTGTGAGTGTAAAGACTAGCGGATTTGCATAGTTTATCAAAGTGCTTTTGCATGAAACACTAAATAATTTTTCCGCTATCTTGTAGTGCAACGGTAGAGTGTCTGGCTCCAAATCACCTTGAGGTCAGACGATCTGTTTTTGATCTCCTGAGTATAAAGTCCAACATCAAGAGTGTTCCTTGAGCACCGTATATTTACTGATTTGCATTCTGTGTCAAGGGGGTTAAGCAAAATACATCACCTCTGGGTTCAGGACCTCGTGGCGCAAAGGTAGCGCGTCTGACTCCAGATCAGAAGGTTGCGTGTTCAAATCACGTCGGGGTCACGTGATTTCTTGTTGACTTCTAATGTGAAAAGAAGTCCTGTCGTTGTGTGCTGCAGTGGTTTCCAATCCCACCGCTCTGTATGTCTCCCTTATTAAACACACCTGATTAAGATCATTAGCTAGTTAGGAGAGAGCTCCATGAGCTCATCTGGGTGTGTCAGAAAAAGGAGACAGACAAAAATGCAGGGCCGCGTCTTCCAGAGTCATCGTAAGCCTAAGTTGATTGCAACTCTATTGGTTTCAATGCGTCTACGTTGTATGAAGGATTGCAACGCTTTTGGGAAACACAGCCCAGAGCAGTGGGTCCCCAGGATCAGGATTGAAAATCACCAGTGTACTGTGATAGATTTGTATCTTGACCTGTTATTTTTATTAAGCCTGAGATCTCATGTAATAACCATTCCTGTCATTGTGTACTGTGACAGATCTGCCTCTTGACGTGTTGCTTTTGCATATCTTGCCCTGGAATCTCTGAAGAAATCGTGGAAACATCTACGTGCCGAATTCAAAAGCCAGCTCCTTCGAGCCGGAATCGAACCAGCGACCTAAGGATAGCCAATGTATCATCTACAGTCCTCCGCTCTACCAGCTGAGCTATCGAAGGCAGGATGACAAAAGGTGGCTTAAGCAGGAAACACCAGATAGGTTTGTGGTGTCTTGGGGTACAGTGTTGCCAGATTGGAAATGTCCAAGTATCGTACCAGAAGCTCAAAATTATCGTATTTGGGAGAAAATTATCATATTTAAGTCAAACGTTCAAAATAAAGATCGGCTATTTATCTAGATGTTACAGCTATTGTCCTTTTCAGCACTCATTTTCTATACCTTATTGTAATGATAAAAACTAATTATCTTACCCGAGTCAAACGTTCAAAATACAGCTATTTATCTAGATGTTACAGCTATTTATCCTTTTCAGCACTCAATTTCTATACTTTATTTTTAAACTAACAACCTCAGTTTTGAAACAACTGACCTAAGTGCGACAGGAACGTTAACTTGTGCTCGTGAGAGAGAGCCATTCTCCACGATGATTGGTTGAGAAGACGTAAGATTGGATGCGTAACACCACGTTCACGTCTCCTCACAATCATGAAGGTAGACGTAGGATCCACACAACTACATCTTTGAGAATAGAAGCTCTATAATTACAACGACCATGGTGTCACAAAATTCAGAAATTATCGTACATTGTGGTATTATTGATCGTACATCGTACAGAGGTCAAAATTATGGTACAAATACGATAATTATCGTACGTCTGGCAACACTGTTGGGGTACAACGGTAGCTTGGCTGAATCCAGATCAGACGGTTGCAGGTTCCAATCACATCAGTTGATCTCTTCTTGACATCCATAGTATAAAGTCTACAGCCCTTTACCGTGACTGATTTGCAAATTGAATCAAAGCAATTAAGCAAGGAACGCCGACTTGTTTTCTCGACCTCGTGGCCGCGACAGAGTGCGCCTGACCCCGGATCGGGAGGCTGCGTGTTCCAATTAAGTTGAGGTCAAGCGAACTGTTCTTGACTTTGTGAGTGTAAAGACTAGCGGATTTGCATAGTTTATCAAAGTGCTTTAGCATGAAACACTAAATAATTTTTCCGCTATCTTGTAGTGCAACGGTAGAGTGTCTGGCTCCAAATCACCTTGAGGTCAGACGATCTGTTTTTGATCTCCTGAGTATAAAGTCCAACATCAAGAGTGTTCCTTGAGCACCGTATATTTACTGAGTTGCATTCTGTGTCAAGGGGGTTAAGCAAAATACATCACCTCTGGGTTCAGGACCTCGTGGCGCAACGGTAGCGCGTCTGACTCCAGATCAGAAGGTTGCATGTTCAAATCACGTCGGGGTCACGTGATTTCTTGTTGACTTCTAATGTGAAAAGAAGTCCTGTCGTTGTGTGCTGCAGTGGTTTCCAATCCCACCGCTCTGTATGTCTCCCTTATTAAACACACCTGATTAAGATCATTAGCTAGTTAGGAGAGAGCTCCATGAGCTCATCTGGGTGTGTCAGAAAAAGGAGACAGACAAAAATGCAAGGCCGCATCTTCCAGAGTCATCGTAAGCCTAAGTTGATTGCAACTCTATTGGTTTCAATGCGTCTACGTTGTATGAAGGATTGCAATGCTTTTGGGAAACACAGCCCAGAGCAGGGGGTCCCCAGGATCAGGATTGAAAATCACCAGTGTACTGTGATAGATTTGTATCTTGACCTGTTATTTTTATTAAGCCTGAGATCTCATGTAATAACCATTCCTGTCATTGTGTACTGTGACAGATCTGCCTCTTGACGTGTTGCTTTTGCATATCTTGCCCTGCAATCTCTGAAGAAATCGTGGAAACATCTACGTGCCGAATTCAAAAGCCAGCTCCTTCGAGCCGGAATCGAACCAGCGACCTAAGGATAGCCAATGTATCATCTACAGTCCTCCGCTCTACCAGCTGAGCTATCGAAGGCAGGATGACAAAAGGTGGCTTAAGCAGGAAACACCAGATAGGTTTGTGGTGTCTTGGGGTACAACGGTAGCTTGGCTGAATCCAGATCAGACGGTTGCATGTTCCAATCACATCAGTTGATCTCTTCTTGACATCCATAGTATAAAGTCTACAGCCCTTTACCGTGACTGATTTGCAAATTGAATCAAAGCAATTAAGCAAGGAACGCCGACTTGTTTTCTCGACCTCGTGGCCGCGACAGAGTGCGCCTGACCCCGGATCGGGAGGTTGCGTGTTCCAATTATGTTGAGTTCAAGCGAACTGTTCTTGACTTTGTGAGTGTAAAGACTAGCGGATTTGCATAGTTTATCAAAGTGCTTTTGCATGAAACACTAAATAATTTTTCCGCTATCTTGTAGTGCAACGGTAGAGTGTCTGGCTCCAAATCACCTTGAGGTCAGACGATCTGTTTTTGATCTCCTGAGTATAAAGTCCAACATCAAGAGTGTTCCTTGAGCACCGTATATTTACTGATTTGCATTCTGTGTCAAGGGGGTTAAGCAAAATACATCACCTCTGGGTTCAGGACCTCGTGGCGCAATGGTAGCGCGTCTGACTCCAGATCAGAAGGTTGCGTGTTCAAATCACGTCGGGGTCACGTGATTTCTTGTTGACTTCTAATGTGAAAAGAAGTCCTGTCGTTGTGTGCTGCAGTGGTTTCCAATCCCACCGCTCTGTATGTCTCCCTTATTAAACACACCTGATTAAGATCCTTAGCTAGTTAGGAGAGAGCTCCATGAGCTCATCTGGGTGTGTCAGAAAAAGGAGACAGACAAAAATGCAGGGCCGCGTCTTCCAGAGTCATCGTAAGCCTAAGTTGATTGCAACTCTATTGGTTTCAATGCGTCTACGTTGTATGAAGGATTGCAACCCTTTTGGGAAACACAGCCCAGAGCAGGGGGTCCCCAGGATCAGGATTGAAAATCACCAGTGTACTGTGATAGATTTGTATCTTGACCTGTTATTTTTATTAAGCCTGAGATCTCATGTAATAACCATTCCTGTCATTGTGTACTGTGACAGATCTGCCTCTTGACGTGTTACTTTTGCATATCTTGCCCTGGAATCTCTGAAGAAATCGTGGAAACATCTACGTGCCGAATTCAAAAGCCAGCTCCTTCGAGCCGGAATCGAACCAGCGACCTAAGGATAGCCAATTTATCATCTACAGTCCTACGCTCTACCAGCTGAGCTATCGAAGGCAGGATGACAAACGGTGGCTTAAGCAGGAAACACCAGATAGGTTTGTGGTGTCTTGGGGTACAGTGTTGCCAGATTGGAAATGTCCAAGTATCGTACCAGAAGCTCAAAATTATCGTATTTGGGAGAAAATTATCATATTTAAGTCAAACGTTCAAAATAAAGATCGGCTATTTATCTAGATGTTACAGCTATTGTCCTTTTCAGCACTCATTTTCTATACCTTATTGTAATGATAAAAACTAATTATCTTACCCGAGTCAAACGTTCAAAATACAGCTATTTATCTAGATGTTACAGCTATTTATCCTTTTCAGCACTCAATTTCTATACTTTATTTTTAAACTAACAACCTCAGTTTTGAAACAACTGACCTAAGTGCGACAGGAACGTTAACTTGTGCTCGTGAGAGAGAGCCATTCTCCACGATGATTGGTTGAGAAGACGTAAGATTGGATGCGTAACACCACGTTCACGTCTCCTCACAATCATGAAGGTAGACGTAGGATCCACACAACTACATCTTTGAGAATAGAAGCTCTATAATTACAACGACCATGGTGTCACAAAATTCAGAAATTATCGTACATTGTGGTATTATTGATCGTACATCGTACAGAGGTCAAAATTATGGTACAAATACGATAATTATCGTACGTCTGGCAACACTGTTGGGGTACAACGGTAGCTTGGCTGAATCCAGATCAGACGGTTGCATGTTCCAATCACATCAGCTGATCTCTTCTTGACATCCATAGTATAAAGTCTACAGCCCTTTACCGTGACTGATTTGCAAATTGAATCAAAGCAATTAAGCAAGGAACGCCGACTTGTTTTCTCGACCTCGTGGCCGCGACAGAGTGCGCCTGACCCCGGATCGGGAGGCTGCGTGTTCCAATTAAGTTGAGGTCAAGCGAACTGTTCTTGACTTTGTGAGTGTAAAGACTAGCGGATTTGCATAGTTTATCAAAGTGCTTTAGCATGAAACACTAAATAATTTTTCCGCTATCTTGTAGTGCAACGGTAGAGTGTCTGGCTCCAAATCACCTTGAGGTCAGACGATCTGTTTTTGATCTCCTGAGTATAAAGTCCAACATCAAGAGTGTTCCTTGAGCACCGTATATTTACTGAGTTGCATTCTGTGTCAAGGGGGTTAAGCAAAATACATCACCTCTGGGTTCAGGACCTCGTGGCGCAACGGTAGCGCGTCTGACTCCAGATCAGAAGGTTGCGTGTTCAAATCACGTCGGGGTCACGTGATTTCTTGTTGACTTCTAATGTGAAAAGAAGTCCTGTCGTTGTGTGCTGCAGTGGTTTCCAATCCCACTGCTCTGTATGTCTCCCTTATTAAACACACCTGATTAAGATCATTAGCTAGTTAGGAGAGAGCTCCATGAGCTCATCTGGGTGTGTCAGAAAAAGGAGACAGACAAAAATGCAGGGCCGCATCTTCCAGAGTCATCGTAAGCCTAAGTTGATTGCAACTCTATTGGTTTCAATGCGTCTACGTTGTATGAAGGATTGCAATGCTTTTGGGAAACACAGCCCAGAGCAGGGGGTCCCCAGGATCAGGATTGAAAATCACCAGTGTACTGTGATAGATTTGTATCTTGACCTGTTATTTTTATTAAGCCTGAGATCTCATGTAATAACCATTCCTGTCATTGGCTGCGTTCGAAACCGCATACTTCCATACTATATAGTAGGCAAAAAGCAGTAGGCGAGCAAAAAAGTATGTTTGAATGTTCAGTATTCATAAAAGAGTAGGCGAGAATCAGTAGGCGAGTGCACTAATTCTCGCAAGATTCGGACGAACGTCTACTTAAAGTGCGTTCGAATATGCCTACTTACCTACTATATAGTAGGAAAAAAGAGTACGTGAAGAAAGAAGTACGTTCGAAACCTCAGTATTCATAAAAGAGTAGCCGAGAAATCCCCGGATGTCCTACTGCTTCAGCCCAGATTCTGAAGTGTTCATCTGATGCACACTTTTCAATCCCAGGAGGCCACAGGAGGCTAAAACGTCATCATCGAACGTGATTGGGAACCGCAACGAGAGTGTTTACAAATGTGAGTATTACAAACCAAAACACGGTTCCCTGTCTTAAAATCGTATTTGTTGAGCTACTGTATCGTAAACTGCTGATTTGCATAAGGTGTCAATACGTGTAACGTTAAAGTATATTTGTGATTTCGCTGTAAAACACGTTTTATTACGTATAGCGACCGTAGCATCTTAAAGATGATTACTAAATGTTTAACAACTGAAAGGAACATGTTCTGAGAGAATTAAATGAGCACAGCACAACACGAAACAGACATCTAAATGAGTGATGGACGTTATGTGAGTTTATGTAGAATTCTCTGTTGTCAACACTGCTTTAGATTAATGTAATGTAAATAAAAATATAGTTAGTAAACAAGTAAACATGAGTTATCTATTTCATTTGTTTAATAGTACTGTTGATATATTCAGGAGCATTTGTATTGGATAAAAAGCCAATTAACACAACAGCTACCTCATAAATGTAGTATTGAGCTCATGCACAAATCAGAGGGAACTGAATCTTGTGTGGATGTTACAGGGACAGATGAGACAAGTATGTTTGTCTGGTGAAGAGTGACTGATGAAGCAGTGCTGCCATCAAAGGCTTTGAGTGAGTACACTACAGACATCTATTTAAACCTAAAGTTGCAGTTTTTTTTAAAATAAAAAAAACTTTAAGCACTTTTCTGATTCTAGATTTCTGTGCCTTTGTTGCAGGTATTTTGCGGTGGAGCAGGACCTGAAAGGAAAGGTGACAGCAGCATTTGTGGGGAAAAAAAGTTAAATCTGTAACTTAATATAAAGTTTGGTAATTTTGTTACTTCTAATACAGAGATCTAATGAAATTGTGCTGTTAAAATGACAACTTTTGTATTGTATTTGTGCATCTTTGTATGATCTGAAATGTCTGCTGCAGACTGGTGTGTGCAGTGAGAAAAGAGAAATCCACAGCAGCATCCTGTAAATGGTCAAGTGCCATCGATGAGACCCTCCATCACTCCACCTGCTCTTTGTCTCATCTGGACCAGATGTTGCTGTGGTCTCTTCATCCTCAGAGACCAAAGAGCCGGCGAGAGCATCTAGAGAAAGACTAAAATACCAATATGTCTGAATAAAGCTTTGTTCCATGTGTCTTTATTTATGTTCATGGTTATTTTATTATTTTACTCATATATCCATGTTGTTATCAGTAAATAAAATATAAGTTTCATTAACATATGCATTAATTAATTACTTGATTAAAAAAAAAAACATGCTTGTTTTACTAAAAAATATAATTAATTATAGGTCAGCATTTATCATTATTATTGATCAGTGCATTCTGAGGTAATCTTAATTTCTAAGCAGTAATACTTACATTTTTTGAGTGTAAAATCCTCAAAAAACACCTCCAAACACAAGATCTTCAAGCAGCTGATCCACGTCTCCTTTGTGCAGATATTGCAAACATGGAGGAAGATGTACTAGGTGGGGTTGTTGTGTTACTGATGCTATGAGGTGTTTGAGCACCTGTTGTGCTTATTTTCATTTTATTACTAATACTACCTAACTTACAATTACAGGCTCAGGGTAAGATGGTGTTTATCTTTAACAATGAACAATCATAATGAGAAAAACTAAAAACATAACTATTAGGCTTGCTTACATCATAGTATGCAATTATATACACAGGGAAATATGATTAAATATCTCTGAATAATCAAAATATTCACATCATCGTTTATCAAAAATTGGATTTGTTTTTGTTATTGATAAGCCTCAGGGATGAAAAGAGAAATTTAACAAGAATTTAAGCTAGCTTTGCGTATGGATAAACAATTTTGAATACAAAACAACAGAAATAACTTATTCAAAAAATAAAGAATTTGGGTTTTCCTGACAAAAATTATTTCTTTAAGAATTAAAAAATACAAAAACCTAAATGAACCCAAAACGTATCTACTACAATCACAATAAAAGAACAGCTGTTTCTTCAACATGACCACAAAATGAACAAATTTCATCAATATCAAAATATTTATAGAAAGATGAATTAAACCTCGCTATATGTTAAGTTGTTGCACTTGTTATAACGTCGTTGGTCACATGATAACGTCAACATGGCGGAAGACGTGCAGATCACATCCATACTCAACGAGATTTGGCTGTAGAGTACGTACTCTTTTAGCGCTCGTTAAGTAAGTACTTATTGAAATTAAGTACCTACACATTGAGTATGCGGTTTCGAACGCAGCCATAGTGTACTGTGACAGATCTGCCTCTTGACGTGTTACTTTTGCATATCTTGCCCTGCAATCTCTGAAGAAATCATGGAAACATCTACGTGCCGAATTCAAAAGCCAGCTCCTTCGAGCCGGAATCGAACCAGCACACATACCAGACATTTTGACCGACATTAACTTTTTTAGAGTGAACATTTACTCTAAAAAAGTTAATGTCGGTCAAAATGTCTGGTATGATCAAGTTTACCAGATAAAATTTCATATAATTTTGGTGTTTATTATGCACTGTAACATGCATGCAAATTTTTGAGCTACATATATAGGCTAATAGGCTAGTTGACACTAGTTGATAAAATGTGTTGTTGTTATTATCATTATTATTATTTTAGTCAAACATTGGGAAATACATTTGCGATATTATGTTTAATCGATAAGCAATTAAGAGATATATTTTGCTGAGTATGCTATTGTCCTGGAATCATGGCTGTCTAAAACCGCCAGTAGGTGGGAGCCCAACCCTGTCATAAATGAAAGATTAATTTAAAACACAGATTCATAAAATGTCGCCTTTTTTTTTTTTTTTTTTTTTTACTGGATAAATTTTTGAGCCCTCGATTTTACCGGAAATACTATGTGTAGACTGCGTGCTGAGTTTTTAACTAAACCGTCCAGTCCAGTAGAAGGCGGAATATCGTCTTTTACGTTGAATACCCATTTACGAAATGGAAGCACTAGCCGTAGTCAATGCAGTGAGAAGAAAAGTTTTATCAATCAAACGCAATTTTCATCGTGGAAACTGTAATTCTTATCATTTGAGTGTGATTGACTCATTGCTTAACAATGTCCAAAGAATCGGTCAAGATAACCCAGAGAAAAACAGTGAACTCCTTGAAAGCCTAAGGATACTACAGACAGCCATGACTTCGAGGCATCAGCAAGCGCCTTCCACCGCTGCTCCGCTCATACGAACAGGTTTATTATTGATATACTATATAGTGCACAACTTGTTTTAAAGAATACGCATGGATTTCTAAAGTAATACTTTACTGTAGAACCTAGAAGATAAATTAATTTATGTATAATGGAGAGTAATACATCCAGTGGTCGAAATGGCTACAATTCCAGGGACGTCGTAGTTGGGTGAAAAGGGGGACTAAATTACCAGGGCCCCAAGTGGGGGGAGGGCCCCTGAGGAGTGAAATTTTATTTTCCTTTAAATATAATTTTAAGATCACAATAAATGTTGTTAACTAATGTAAATCAGTGATGCGCGGGTCAATGTATAAACAACCCTAATCCGACCGACGTTTTCAACTAACGCAACTCGGACCGCAAAAAAAAAAAAAAAAGAAAGAAAGAAAGAAACTATTGTACCCGACCCGCTTCCTGTCTAATATTTGCGACTGACACCAGCGATTATATGCGGCTATATGCGGTGGAGATGCGTTCACTGTCAAACATCATTTGGCATTAATTAGGTAATTTTGTCAAAATAAATGTTCTTGATTAAAAGAAAAATACAGATTGTTCTTGTTGTGATTTATTTTGTCTTTCCTTTATGTCAGTGATTCTACACGATTAAATATGATCAAGAATTATTTTATTTCGATCTACAGTGTAATAAGTGTTTAGAAAAAGATTAGCCTATAGCCATAAATAATATATATATATATATATAGGCCTATATATATATATATATATATATGACTACAAGCTTATTCCTTTTTTCTTAACTTTTAACTTCTTTTCAAAATTATCAAGAATATTAAATCAACTTAATAGGCTAGGTTAACGAATTTTCTTATACAAACATAATGAATGCAATTCAAAACGAAGTTTTTATAGATAAATTCAGGAATTATGAATATGACAAAATAATATTATTTTATATATATTAATTGTATAGCTATAATAGTTGTATCAAATGAATAAGGAAATTATAGTGCCTTGAATTTATTAAGTAATGTTTAATTTCGTTCGTTTCGCTCTCTGGAAATGTAAAGAAAAAATACAGTTTTTACTTGGAATTCGTTTTTAATCCCTGGTTTTAAACAAGCATATACATGAGATCATTTATATGTTATTGCTTGAATAAACGTTTAAAATAGTGCTAGAAATTTTATAATTAAGGAAATTAAACAGACCTAGGCATTTGAAAAGACATAGTGAAATGTGTCTAATAATTCCAAAAAGAAAGAGAAGCATTGGACATAATCAAAATATTCGAGACATTTATTAGGAATACCATTTTCTTAACAATTTAAGATGCTGCATGTGTTTATCAGTCTAATCGAAGTGTGCGTCTCTCCTGCGACTTTTCCAACAAAAATCCCACCCCCTCTCAGAAAATACATAAAACTGACATTACTATATGCGTTTAAAAGTAGCCTATTAAAATGGTACAATGGCATTGATCAGTTCAACGTGTTGGGAAATCGGGCATTTTGTCCCGCGTCAGCATTTATTCAACAGTTAATATTCTTTAGTCAACATTCAAAAGGTAAATATTATTCAGCTAATAAAGTGTAGGTCTATGTATTTCATAGAAATAGTCTAGTACTATACAAACTACAAAGGTTTAATTGTCATCTTTATTTCAAACAACCATTATTTTGGATGACTCGTAACTGCGGGTAACTGTTTTGGATTTTGGATCAACCCGCGCATTACTGATGTAAATGCCTGGCGACGTTTTTAGAAACAGGTGATTCTGTCCCCCGCACTTTTTTTTGACCTAGCGCCAATATTTCCGCCCCTGGTCTCTGATTTGTTACTTAGATTTGAGTGAAGTAACATTTAGCCAATCACAGCGCGAATCTCTTGGGCGTCTGCCATGAGCTTCAAATCTTGTTGCTCTTGTAAACAGAATGTATTATACTGTATGAACCCGCGATCGATGTACCCCCCCCCCCCCTTGTTTAAAACACAAGACCTGCCATCCTTCAGAGCACTCTCCAAAACTGTGCCTCCTCTAAAACACCCAAATACAGCGGCCGAGAGCTTACCATACTACAACAAATGCAGATAGTAAAAACACCAGCAAATCCATCAGTGACAACATGTTACAAATCACGGAAACACTTTCCATCACTTCTTTAGTTATGTCTTGAATACAGCATTAGCTCATGGTTTGAGTAAAGATAAGTCAGTCTTACACTTTCCAAAAGTCGTATTCAAATAAAATATATTCTAGATAAGCTTTACCGAATGATTGTTGTTAAAATGGGAAGAGACTTTTAATTAGCATAAAATGTGTTTCTGGATTAATTCACCAAACATATTGATATAAAAATCAAGATGTAAATAAACAGTTTTAGAACATTTAGCCTTATTTCTGAATATGTAGATCTAAACACAAAACATGTTACATATACAGGTCCTTATCCAAAAATTAGCATATTGTGATAAAGTTCATTATTTTCTGTAATGTACTGATAAACATTAGACTTTCATATATTTTAGATTCATTACACACAACTGAAGTAGTTCAAGCCTTTTATTGTTTTAATATTGATGATTTTGGGCATACAGCTCATGAAAACCCAAAATTCCTATCTCAAAAAATTAGCATATCATGAAAAGGTTCTCTAAACAAGCTATTAACCTAATCATCTGAATCAACTAATTAACTCTAAACACCTGCAAAAGATTCCTGAGGCTTTTAAAAACTCCCAGCCTGGCTCATTACTCAAAACCGCAATCATGGGTAAGACTGCCGACCTGACTGCTGTCCAGAAGGCCATCATTGACACCCTCAAGCAAGAGGGTAAGACACAGAAAGAAATTTCTGAACGAATAGGCTGTTCCCAGAGTGCTGTATCAAGGCACCTCAGTGGGAAGTCTGTGGGAAGGAAAAAGTGTGGCAGAAAACGCTGCACAACGAGAAGAGGTGACCGGACCCTGAGGAAGATTGTGGAGAAGGACCGATTCCAGACCTTGGGGGACCTGCGGAAGCAGTGGACTGAGTCTGGAGTAGAAACATCCAGAGCCACCGTGTACAGGCGTGTGTAGGAAATGGGCTACAGGTGCCGCATTCCCCAGGTCAAGCCACTTTTGAACCAGAAACAGCGGCAGAAGCGCCTGACCTGGGCTACAGAGAATCAGCACTGGACTGTTGCTCAAATTTTGCATGTCATTCGGAAATCAAGGTGCCAGAGTCTGGAGGAAGACTGGGGAGAGGGAAATGCCAAAATGCCTGAAGTCCAGTGTCAAGTACCCACAGTCAGTGATGGTCTGGGGTGCCATGTCAGCTGCTGGTGTTGGTCCACTGGGTTTTATCAAGGGCAGGGTCAATGCAGCTAGCTATCAGGAGATTTTGGAGCACTTCATGCTTCCATCTGCTGAAAAGCTTTATGGAGATGAAGATTTCATTTTTCAGCACGACCTGGCACCTGCTCACAGTGCCAAAACCACTGGTAAATGGTTTACTGACCATGGTATTACTGTGCTCAATTGGCCTGCCAACTCTCCTGACCTGAACCCCATAGAGAATCTGTGGGATATTGTGAAGAGAAAGTTGAGAGACGCAAGACCCAACACTCTGGATGAGCTTAAGGCCGCTATCGAAGCATCCTGGGCCTCCATAACACCTCAGCGGTGCCACAGGCTGATTGCCTCCATGCCACGCCGCATTGAAGCAGTCATTTCTGCAAAAGGATTCCCGACCAAGTATTGAGTGCATAACTGAACATAATTATTTGAAGGTTGACTTTTTTTGTATTAAAAACACTTTTCTTTTACTGGTCGGATGAAATATGCTAAATGTTTTTAGATTTTTTTAGATTTTTTGAAATTTTGGGTTTTCATGAGCTGTATGCCAAAATCATCAATATTAAAACAATAAAAGGCTTGAACTACTTCAGTTGTTGTGTAATGAATCTAAAATATATGAAAGTCTAATGTTTATCAGTACATTACAGAAAATAATGAACTTTATCACAATATGCTTATTATTTGAAAAGGACCTGTATATGTATGAAGTGTTTATTATAAAACGTCAATATGTGAACTCTGGCACGTTTTTATTACATTGATATAGGTACAGTTGAAGCCAAAGTTTACATACACCTTCCAGAATATGTGTTAGTAATTTTAGGTAAATAAAAGGGATCATGAAAACTTTGTTATTTTTTAATTAATACTGTCCTTAAAAAGCTATTTCACACAACAGATGTTTATATATACTTCACAAGACAAATAGGAACTGAATTTATACAAATGACCCTGTTCAAAAGTTTACACACCCTTGAATGTTAAAACTGTGTGTCGCTTCCTGGATGAGCCACGACTGTTTTCATGTTTTGTGATGGTTTTTCATGAGTCCCTTGTTTGTCCTGAACAGTTCAACTGCCTGCTGTTCTTCAGAAAAATCCTTTAGGTTCCACAAATTCATTGGGTTTTCAGCATTTTTGTGTATTTGAACCCTTTCCAAAAATGACTGTATCATTTTGAGATTTATCTTTTCACACTGAGGACAGTTGAGGGACTCATATGCAACTATTACAGAAGATTCAAACACTCAGTGATGCTCCAGAAGAAGAAATAATGCATTAAGAGTTAGAGGGTGAAAACTTTTGAACGGAATGGATATGTGTAAATTGTTCTTATTTTGATGATATATAGCCGATGCGATATCTTAGCTGTAGAATCAACTTTAAACACTTATTGTCTTAATAATAATGCATCACTGTATAAAGGTCTGTTTTTATTAGTTTTATACTGTCACGATCCAGGCGGGGTTGTGGAGAGGGACAATGATGAGGAGAACCGGAGTAGAAAAACGAATAAAGATTTATTAAATAAAACACAGTAACTAATACAAACAAAACAAAACCGGGAGTATAAGGTGAGCACATGTACACAAGTAAACAGAGGTAACAGTTAGCATTGACGGACAAATGGGGAGTGCACACACAGACTCTTAAATACACTGAAACGGGGGCGTGGTCACAAACAAGCTAACAAGATAACGAGGGGGAAATACAAATATGGGCAAGATTAGACTAAATGAGACTGAACTAAAGGGGGAGACAAGGACTAAACCATAGAACTAGAAACATGGGGGAAAAACACTTGGGAAACAGAACAGAACAGGACAAGACACAGACATAATCCTGACAGATACATAGTGTTTTATAAAATAAAAGAAGAGATAGAATGATAGAACTTTTAAACAAATTAAGCAAAAATTAACAAACCAAAGAAATTTTTTTTGTATGTCTTTTACCCATGATGTGTGTGTGTGTACCTTCATATATTTACAATTTTTAAATGTTATTATTATTATTATTATTGTCTATTCAGGGGAATAGTGAAGTGCCGTTGGCTGAAAGTCAGGACCATGCAGGAGCACCAGAGGGGAGTGATTGAATCGTCCAACTCGGATTAAATTTTTTTTTTCTGCTGTAGTTTTCAAGGAAGCTTTTTTATTTTGTAATTTTTTTTAAGATTGTGTCTTGTAAAAAAATTTAAAACTGTTGTGTTCCTTGAGCAGACCAATGTATATATGTTATTAATTTAAAGATGTTAATAAAAATAAATAATGTTCTAAATTTCTTCTCTTTAAAAACTGTCTTTTTTGACTGTGTGTGTATGGTGTCTTTATAATATTGTTAGTGCATGGTATTCCAAAAATATAACTAAACATTTTGTTAACTTAATAATGTTAAAATATAATGTCCTAACACTATTATTAATAAACATTTAGAAGATCATCACAAGATCTTTTCAAGGTTTTTTATTTACAGAAAATGTTATCGTAACAATCTGAAGAACATTGTAAGAACTAAAAGTAAACATCCTGTAAAAAAAATAGTAGAATATATATAAATGAAAAAAAGTAACTTTTTTTTCACTGATTTTTACAAAAATGCATTTAGAAAATGTTGTAATGTCTTTAAAGAGAACATTATAAGAATAAAAATAGACCTACCCATTAAAAACATTAAAAGAGCGTTAGGGAATAGGGAATGATCTAATAATGTTATCTCTGAACATTTTAAGAATGTGTTTTGACAATGTTTTCATATCATTCAATAGAATGTTGTGGGAACAAAAATAAAACTACCCGCTAAAAACATTGTAAGAATGTTAGGGAATGATGTTCTAACAATGTTACCACTGAACATTTTAAGAATGTTTTTAGAGAATGTTATCCTATCAATTGAGAGAATGTTGTGGGAACAAAAATAAAACTACCCGCTAAAAACATTGTAAGAATGTTAGGGAATGATGTTCTAAAAATGTTACCACTGAACATTTTAAGGATGTTTTTAGAGAATGTTATCCTATCAATTGAGAGAATGTTGTGGGAACAAAAATAAAACTACCCGCTAAAAACATTGTAAGAATGTTAGGGAATGATGTTCTAACAATGTTACCACTGAACATTTTAAGAATGTTTTTAGAGAATGTATCCTATCATTTGAGAGAATGTTCTGGGAACAAAAATAAAACTACCCGCTAAAAACATTGTAAGAATGTTAGGGAATGATGTTCTAACAATGTTACCACTGAACATTTTAAGAATGTTTTTAGAGAATGTTATCCTATCATTTGAGAGAATGTTGTGGGAACAAAAATAAAACTACCCGCTAAAAACATTGCTAGAACATTGCTTGGTAATGTTCTTAAAACATTTTTAGAACCAAAAATTTCTAGCTGGGTTATTATTAGTATCAAGAATTAGTGATTTTTGGTTAAATCACTGCACGTGGTGAAATTTATCCATAATCGACTACCAGCCAAATTAAAGATCTGGCTACATTTATGCCTATGAATAGTCTTTTAACATTGTCTAATTGCATTTAATATTTTCAGACTTTCATATATTATATTATGTTGATGCTTGCTTGACTCTTTTACTTTCCTTGATTTGGCTTATTATTAAGTATTTTAAGCACAAACTATGTGTTTTCTGCAAATCTAAGTCTTTTAAATGTAATTGGTTTGCTTTCTTTATCATTTATTCATAGCTGTGTGTACCTTCACCACATGAAATAGTTAATAGAAAAAGTTAATGTTGTGACGTTGAAACTTCGGGATAACCCCTAAGGTTATTTTTCACTGAAACTTATATTTAAATATATTTTATAATATGTGCTAAACATATTAAAAACTACAAATGTGAGAGTTTGAGATTCTACCTAAAAATCAAAATTGCAATGTTTCGGTGCAGAAACCTTTTTTCACAAAATTTATTAAGTGTCTTAAAAATTAATTTTGATGAGTAAATCTTTTATTGTTACTTAGCATGACACAAGTACACATTTTAAATATTGGGCTTTCTACCAAACTATGCTGTCAGACATATCAAGTGTAATAAAGTGAAACATGTTGAAATATGAAATATATAGGCAGCTTTTCTTCTAAATGTAGTGCAAAATGAAGATGCAGAAATCTTGAAGTGTTGAGAGCTCCAATTGTTATAAAGCATATCACCGGCTGCGTCCGAAATCGCCTACTCAATGAGTAGGTACTTAATTTCAATAAGTACTTACTTAACGAGCGCTAAAAGAGTACCTACTCAACAGCCAAATCTCCTTGAGTATGAATGCGTTCCGCCATGTTGACGTTATCATGTGACCTATGACGTTATAACAAGCGCAACATGAAATGTTATGAGCGGCGGATTTAATTCATCTATCGGTAAACATTTTGATGTTGATGAAATTTGCTTATTTTGGATTGATTTAAGTTTTTATATTTTTAACAATACTAAAATGACTAAAACCCCCAAATTTGTTGTCTTGAATATGTTAATGGGCAAAATTGTGCAAAAGTAGCTTAGATCTGATTTGTTTTCCTTTTTCTTGCTGAATTTCTAATAATAAATAATAAATAAATAACAAAAACAACAAATGCAATTTTTAATTCATTGCAATTTTATGAATATTCAAATATATTTAATATTTTTTTCTGTATATAATCTTGTACTTTGTATGCAAACCTATTATAGTTATGTTTTCTGTCATGATTGTTCTTTGTTAAAGATACTTAAGTCTTTCCCTGAGTTCGTATGGAATTATAAATTCTGTATTACTAAAAATGTAAGTATTACTACTTAGAAATTAAAATAACTTTAGACTGCATTGCTAGCCCACTCCAACACTTACCAACAATAATAAAGATAAATGCTGAATAATAATTAATGATATTTCTAGTTAAACAAGCATAATGTTTTTTTTTTCTATGAAGTAATGAATAAATGCATACGCTTATGAAAATCTTATATTTTATTTACTGACAACATCAGGAAACATGAATAAATTAGTAAAATAATAAAAGTAACCATGAACATAAATAAATACACATGGAACAAAGCTTTATTTAAACATATTGGTCTTTTAGTCTTTTTCTACTGAGGATGAAGAGACCACTGCAACATCTGGTCCAGATGAGGCAAAGGGCAGGTGGAGTGATGGAGGGTCTCATCGATGGCACTAGACCATTTCCAGGATGCTTCTGTGGATTTCTCCTTTCTTACTGCACACACCAGTCTGCAGACATTTCAGATCATACAAAGATGCACAAATATATTACAAAAGCTGTCATTTTAACAGCACAATGTCATTAGATCTCTGTATTGGAAGTTACAAAATGATCAATCTTTATATTAAGTTTCGGATTTTACTTTTCCCCAAAAATGCTGCAGTCACCTTTCCTTTCAGGTCCTGCTCCACCACAAAAGATCTGCAACAAAGGCACATAAATCAAGAATCAGAAAAGTTCTGTTATAGCTCTGTTTGAAATGAGTTTGAAGTTCAGTTAGGCCTACTATATGTACATGTGTTTATTTACATTACTTACATTAATGTAAAGCAGTGACAGTGAGTTCTCACATAGCGTCCATCACTCACTCAGATGTTTCATGTTGTGATGTGCTCTAGAACATTTTCCTGTCATTTGTTAAGTAGACATTAATGTCTTTAAAATGTATGTTTTATGTAAATCCGCTTTTGAAGACGTACGTGTATTTCCTGGAGTTTAATGTTCGCTATACGTCATAAAACATGTTTTAACAGCGAAATCACAAATATACTATAGCATAGGCTACTGTATAACATCTTGGCACCTTATGCAAATCAACAGTTTACGATAAAGTAGCTCAACAAATATGATTTTTAAGACAGGGAACCGTGTTTTGGTTTGTAATACTCACATTTGTAAACACCTTCATTGCGGTTCTCAATCACATTCGATGATGACGTTTTGGCCTCCTGGGATTGAAAATTATCCATCGATGAAAGACTTCAGAATCTGAGCTGAAGCAGTAGGACATCCGGGGATTTCTCGCCTACTCTTTTATGAATACTGAGGTTTCGAACGTACTTCTTTCTTCACATACTCTTTTTTCCCACTATATAGTAGGTAAGTAGGCATATTCGGACGCACTTTAAGTAGACGTACACCTGAATCTCACGAGAATTAGTGCATTCGCCTACTAATTCTCGCCTACTCTTTTATAAATACTAAGGATTCGGACATACTTATTCGCTTGCCTACTGCTTTCCCCTACAATATAGTAGAGAAGTAGGCGATTTCGGACGCAGCCATACAGAGCGGTGGGATTGGAAACCACTGCACCACACAAAGACAGGACTTCTTTTCACATTAGAAGTCAACAAGAAATCACGTGACCCCGACGTGATTTGAACACGCAACCTTCTGATCTGGAGTCAGACGCGCTACCGTTGCGCCACGAGGTCCTGAACCTGGAGGTGATGTATTTTGCTTAACCGCCTTGACACAGAATTCAAATCAGTAAATATACGGTGCTCAAGGAACACTCTTGATGTTGGACTTCATACTCAGGAGATCAAAAACAGATCGTCTGACCTCAAGGTGATTTGGAGCCAGACACTCTACCGTTGCACTACAAGATAGCGGAAAAATTATTTAGTGCTTCATGCTTAAGCACTTTGATAAACTATGCAAATCCGCTAGTCTTTACACTCACATAGTCAAGAACAGTTCGCTTGACCTCAACATAATTGGAACACGCAACCTCCCGATCCGGGGTCAGGCGCACTCTGTCGCGGCCACGAGGTCGAGAAAACAAGTCGGCGTTCCTTGCTTAATTGCTTTGATTCAATTTGCAAATCAGTCACGGTAAAGGGCTGTAGACTTTATACTATGGATGTCAAGAAGAGATCAACTGATGTGATTGGAACATGCAACCATCTGATCTGGATTCAGCCAAGCTACCGTTGTACCCCAAGACACCACAAACCTATCTGGTGTTTCCTGCTTAAGCCACCTTTTGTCATCCTGCCTTCGATAGCTCAGCTGGTAGAGCGGAGGACTGTAGATGATACATTGGCTATCCTTAGGTCGCTGGTTCGATTCCGGCTCGAAGGAGCTGGCTTTTGAATTCGGCATGTAGATGTTTCCACAATTTCTTCAGAGATTGCAGGGCAAGATATGCAAAAGTAACACGTCAAGAGGCAGATCTGTCACAGTACACAATGACAGGAATGGTTATTACATGAGATCTCAGGCTTAATAAAAATAACAGGTCAAGATACAAATCTATCACAGTACACTGGTGATTTTCAATCCTGATCCTGGGGACCCCCTGCTCTGGGCTGTGTTTCCCAAAAGCGTTGCAATCCTTAATACAACGTAGACGCATTGAAACCAATAGAGTTGCAATCAACTTAGGCTTACGATGACTCTGGAAGACGCGGCCCTGCATTTTTGTCTGTCTCCTTTTTCTGACACACCCAGATGAGCTCATGGAGCTCTCTCCTAACTAGCTAATGATCTTAATCAGGTGTGTTCAATAAGGGAGACATAGAGAGCGGTGGGATTGGAAACCACTGCAGCACACAACGACAGGACTTCTTTTCACATTAGAAGTCAACAAGAAATCACGTGACCCCGACGTGATTTGAACACGCAACCTTCTGATCTGGAGTCAGACGCGCTACCGTTGCGCCACGAGGTCCTGAACCAAGAGGTGATGTATTTTGCTTAACCCCCTTGACACAGAATGCAAATCAGTAAATATACGGTGCTCAAGGAACACTCTTGATGTTGGACTTTATACTCAGGAGATCAAAAACAGATCGTCTGACCTCAAGGTGATTTGGAGCCAGACACTCTACCGTTGCACTACAAGATAGCGGAAAAATTATTTAGTGTTTCATGCTAAAGCACTTTGATAAACTATGCAAATCCGCTAGTCTTTACACTCACAAAGTCGAGAACAGTTCGCTTGACCTCAACATAATTGGAACACGCAACCTCCCGATCCCGGGTCAGGCGCACTCTGTCGAGAAAACAAGTCGGCGTTCCTTGCTTAATTGCTTTGATTCAATTTGCAAATCAGTCACGGTAAAGGGCTGTAGACTTTATACTATGGATGTCAAGAAGAGATCAGCTGATGTGATTGGAACATGCAACTGTCTGATCTGGATTCAGCCAAGCTACCGTTGTACCCCAAGACACCACAAACCTATCTGGTGTTTCCTGCTTAAGCCACCTTTTGTCATCCTGCCTTCGATAGCTCAGCTGGTAGAGCGGAGGACTGTAGATGATACATTGGCTATCCTTAGGTCGCTGGTTCGATTCCGGCTCGAAGGAGCTGGCTTTTGAATTCGGCACGTAGATGTTTCCACGATTTCTTCAGAGATTGCAGGGCAAGATATGCAAAAGTAACACGTCAAGAGGCAGATCTGTCACAGTACACAATGACAGGAATGGTTATTACATGAGATCTCAGGCTTAATATAAATAACAGGTCAAGATACAAATCTATCACAGTACACTGGTGATTTTCAATCCTGATCCTGGGGACCCCCTGCTCTGGGCTGTGTTTCCCAAAAGCGTTGCAATCCTTAATACAACGTAGACGCATTGAAACCAATAGAGTTGCAATCAACTTAGGCTTACGATGACTCTGGAAGACGCGGCCCTGCATTTTTGTCTGTCTCCTTTTTCTGACACACCCAGATGAGCTCATGGAGCTCTCTCCTAACTAGCCAATGATCTTAATCAGGTGTGTTTAATAAGGGAGACATACAGAGCGGTGGGATTGGAAACCACTGCAGCACACAACGACAGGACTTCTTTTCACATTAGAAGTCAACAAGAAATCACGTGACCCCGACGTGATTTGAACACGCAACCTTCTGATCTGGAGTCAGACGCGCTACCGTTGCGCCACGAGGTCCTGAACCCAGAGGTGATGTATTTTGCTTAACCCCCTTGACACAGAATGCAAATCAGTAAATATACGGTGCTCAAGGAACATTCTTGATGTTGGACTTCATACTCAGGAGATCAAAAACAGATCGTCTGACCTCAAGGTGATTTGGGGCCAGACACTCTACCGTTGCACTACAAGATAGCGGAAAAATTATTTAGTGTTTCATGCTTAAGCACTTTGATAAACTATGCAAATCCGCTAGTCTTTACACTCACAAAGTCAAGAACAGTTCGCTTGACCTCAACATAATTGGAACACGCAACCTCCCGATCCCGGGTCAGGCGCACTCTGTCGAGAAAACAAGTCGGCGTTCCTTGCTTAATTGCTTTGATTCAATTTGCAAATCAGTCACGGTAAAGGGCTGTAGACTTTATACTATGGATGTCAAGAAGAGATCAGCTGATGTGATTGGAACATGCAACCGTCTGATCTGGATTCAGCCAAGCTACCGTTGTACCCCAAGACACCACAAACCTATCTGGTGTTTCCTGCTTAAGCCACCTTTTGTCATCCTGCCTTTGATAGCTCAGCTGGTAGAGCGTAAGACTGTAGATGATACATTGGCTATCCTTAGGTCGCTGCTTCGATTCCGGCTCGAAGGAGCTGGCTTTTGAATTCGGCACGTAGATGTTTCCACGATTTCTTCAGAGATTGCAGGGCAAGATATGCAAAAGTAACACGTCAAGAGAAAACAAGTTGGCGTTCCTTGCTTAATTGCTTTGATTCAATTTGCAAATCAGTCACGGTAAAGGGCTGTAGACTTTATACTATGGATGTCAAGAAGAGATCAACTGATGTGATTGGAACATGCAACCGTCTGATCTGGATTCAGCCAAGCTACCGTTGTACCCCAAGACACCACAAACCTATCTGGTGTTTCCTGCTTAAGCCACCTTTTGTCATCCTGCCTTCGATAGCTCAGCTGGTAGAGCGGAGGACTGTAGATGATACGTTAGCTATCCTTAGGTCGTTGGTTCGATTCCGGCTCGAAGGAGCTGGCTTTTGAATTCGGCACGTAGATGTTTCCACGATTTCTTCAGAGATTGCAGGGCAAGATATGCAAAAGTAACACGTCAAGAGGCAGATCTGTCACAGTACACAATGACAGGAATGGTTATTACATGAGATCTCAGGCTTAATATAAATAACAGGTCAAGATACAAATCTATCACAGTACACTGGTGATTTTCAATCCTGATCCTGGGGACCCCCTGCTCTGGGCTGTGTTTCCCAAAAGCGTTGCAATCCTTAATACAACGTAGACGCATTGAAACCAATAGAGTTGCAATCAACTTAGGCTTACGATGACTCTGGAAGACGCGGCCCTGCATTTTTGTCTGTCTCCTTTTTCTGACACACCCAGATGAGCTCATGGAGCTCTCTCCTAACTAGCTAATAATCTTAATCAGGTGTGTTTAATAAGGGAGACATACAGAGCGGTGGGATTGGAAACCACTGCAGCACACAACGACAGGACTTCTTTTCACATTAGAAGTCAACAAGAAATCACGTGACCCCGACGTGATTTGAACACGCAACCTTCTGATCTGGAGTCAGACGCGCTACCGTTGCGCCACGAGGTCCTGAACCCAGAGGTGATGTATTTTGCTTAACCCCCTTGACACAGAATGCAAATCAGTAAATATACGGTGACCTCAAGGTGATTTGGAGCCAGACACTCTACCGTTGCACTACAAGATAGCGGAAAAATTATTTAGTGCTTCATGCTTAAGCACTTTGATAAACTATGCAAATCAGCTAGTCTTTAAACTCACAAAGTCAAGAACAGATCGCTTGACCTCAACATAACTGGAACACGCAACCTCCCGATCCGGGGTCAGGCGCACTCTGTCGCGGCCACAAGGTCGAGAAAACAAGTTGGCATTCCTTGCTTAATTGCTTTGATTCAATTTGCAAATCAGTCACGGTAAAGGGCTGTAGACTTTATACTATGGATGTCAAGAAGAGATCAACTGATGTGATTGGAACATGCAACCGTCTGATCTGGATTCAGCCAAGTACTTATCTCCACGTCAGATTCCAGCTTGGCGTACGACCGTTTCCTTGTGGTAATGCCTGGTATTGCAGATAGTTCAGCCTCACTATAATTTGATTTCTTGCGCTCCTTTTTACTTGCCATTGTCACAGAGTTTTTGCTTTAGGAATGAGCTCATTTTATATGTTAATTAATTAAGCAGGGGCGTTTCGACGGCGGAACATTCAGCTGCACACAATTCCACGATCATTTGTGATTTATAACCGAATGACTGGCGTACGCATGGATTTCGTGTGTACGTTCGTTTCTCTGAATCGCTCTTACGATCAAATCAGAAAAGTTCTTAGATAAAATCAAGGATGGTTTCTACCAGTGATGCGCGGGTTGATCCGAAATGAGCGGGTGCCCGCGGTCACCCGCGGTTACGAGTCATCCAAAAATATTTTTAATGATATTCGGGTTGCGTTCGGTCGGGTCGTTTGAAATAAAGATGCCAATTAAACCTTTGTAATTTATGTAGTACTAGACACACTTTTCTATGAAATACATAGACCTACACTTTATTGGCTGAATAATATTTACCTTTTGAATGTTGAGCGTTATTAACTGTTGAATAAATGCTGACGCGGGACAAAATCCCAGATTTCCCAACCGGTTGAACTGAGCAATGCCATTGTACCATTTTAATAATCTACTTCTAAACGCATATAGCTCAGTAATGTCAGCTTTATGTATTTTCCTAGAGGGAGTGGGATTTTTGTTGGGAAAGTTGGGGGAGCGAGAGACGCACACTTCTATTAGACTGGATAAACACATGCAGCATCTTATTGTTAAGAAATGGTATTCCTAATAAATGTCTCGAATATTCAATGTCCAATGTTTCTCTTTCTTTTTGGAATTATTAGACAGATTTTACTATTAGTCTTTTCAAATGCCTAGGTCTGTTTAATTTCCTTAATTATATAAAATTTAGCACTATTTTTTAACGTTTATTCAAGCAATAAATTATCTCATGTATATGCTTGTTTAAAACCAGGGATTAAAAACGAATTCCAGGTAAAAACAGGATTTTTTCTTTACATTTCCACAGAGCGAAACGAATGAAATTAAGCATTATAGCTATACAATTAATTATATATATATATAAAATTATTATTATTATTATTTTGTCATATTCGTGATTCCTGATTTTATATGAAAACTTAGTGTAGGATTTCAGCGCGAATCAGACAATTTAAGAGAGTCGATTAGAAGTTAGAACACTTCTACAGACGTACATTCCACAAGAGGCCCGTCATAAATCTGACGTTTGATAGCCTGGCGCCAGACCGCCAGCCTGAAGCAAACCTAACTTACTAAGAACTCGCAAAATTAACACAAAGACACTTCTTCATAATCAAATCCTTCGAATAAGGAGATTGTCAAATTTGGAGCAAGTAACCAAGATTAATGGTCAAAGAGATGCACATTTTGAACATCACATGATTAAAGTCATTAGCGATATGGTTGGTTTTCCCCCACACACAGGACACAACGGAAATTCCTTCCCTAAACTTTTGACCTCCCAGCTTAGAGAACAGACCCTCACAGAAGGGCACAGAAAACTGTCTATTGATGTACATATGCGCCTAAAATGTGCTAAAGAACTAAGGAGCAACTCCTCATTTCTATGTATAACTTCCTATCATATATGTAACCCACACATTTGTCTATTATGTTTTAATCACTCATTGTGTATGTCCCTTTTGATAACTATTGAATAGTTTAATGGTTTATATTGATGTTTGATATGTCTGAGTTGGAAATCGCATTCTCAAAATGTTCCTGTAATTCAATTCTTTGCGAAATGTATTATAGTCTTGTTATAGAAATCATGTCCAAATTTATCTCTGCAAAGAGCGGGAATTTGGGATCACGGGACTAATAAGATAACATTGGGATTTATGGTTGGTAGGAGGAACCAGCAGTCCACCGGACTTCGGACATTGTTCTAATTGGTCAAGACACCATTTTGGGATGTGTCCAAAGGCTGAGTTTAAAAACTCAAGGACACCCTCAAATTTCTCTCTTATCTCTTCACTATAAGCTCTCTTACGTCTCGACGCCGCCTGGCCTGAATGCCAGCCTCCTCATCTAAAGGAAACATGAGGAGATCACCACACTTCTATCTTTTTCTTTAATCTTTTTTTTATTTTTATTTCTTTCCGTTGAGAGTTTCGTTTCTAGTTAAGTTTGTGCAAGCCGCGACCAACCTAAACGTCTTCGCTGACCTCAACTTCAACAGCACGCAACTCTCATATCCAGCCAACGCCCAAGCACACAAAGGACCACAGAACCAACCAATCAGCAACCTCGGGAAAGCCCTGAAGCGACGCAACTAAAGGAATTCTCAAAGGCAACGCGCAAGTAACCTCCAGAATCTTACTGAACTGGTGCATTTTGATATAAAGTTTAATAATCTCTTTGAGAGACTCAATACGAGGGTTAATTGAGTGATTGATGGTTGTTCAGGTCTAAGCAATTGCACATATTGCTAACTTGGTACTTCATATTTTCATTCCTTTAAACTCATTCTTTCCTCACTTTCTCTTTCTGCAACCTGTGTGAATGCGTGTGTTTTATGTTAGTTTAGTTTGTATGTGTTAGGTTTATCCATTAAAATCATATTTTTATTAGAAAAGATAAGTATCTTGTGTTTTGTGCTTACAAGTTAATGTCTTAAACTGCTGATTTTGCTACTGTGCTAATATATAGTGTTTTCACTATATTCTGGATAGTAATATCCATCGCAGAGTTTCTGTTACGGCTTGTGAATGAATCGCAGGTCGACTCTTGAACAGCCGTAAAACAGCGATTCTGTTCAAATTCCCTATTGAATCATATTCGATTTCCCTTTGAGCTAAATTATAAATTAAATGTGTAATTAATCCCTTTTACAATCTTACATATATTGGTGGAGAATGCAGGCAGTTTAATCTAAATCGTAAGCACAACCAAGTTATTTAATATTTTCTATTTCTGTGGATGAGAGCGTCTGAGTCTAGACTGTATGTGCGTGTGTGTGTGTGACGTAAGCAGCGCGGCCGCCCGCTTGAATGAATGAAACCTAGAGTGAATGCAGAGGACGGTAACTCGAGAACGTCTCTCTACTTTTTAAACTGTAGTAAGTGAGTTTAAAGTTAAGGTCTGAGATCGTACAATAAGGTCGAAATTGAGCGTGTCCCTCATTTTCTGTAATGCCTTATTTATAGTTGAATTAATGTCATTGCGTGTTCCAGTGCCATTCAATTGCTATATCTCAGCCACCGTTAGCTGAACGGAACTAAACTGCAGTAATTAAAAGGGAAAATAAATCGACGAATAAAGGATAGTTTGAGCGTGTCCCTCAATCTATTTAAAGGCCTTATTATTCATAGTTTAATTGTCAATGCGTGTTCCATTGTCAAAGCAACTATGTAATTTGACTCCCCTGGTTAAACATTAGAAATAATGCTTGCCTGTTTGTGTCTGTTCACTAAGTGAAACAGTGCGATTTAAACGGGAGTGTTTTAAATCTTGATCAAGTAAAGTTTAACTCTAAACAACAGCGAATAAAATCTGTTGTGTCTACGTGCTCAGAGAAACTGGCACGGAGATTTATGATCCGCCGAGATCATTTATTATTTTGTTTCCTCATTTGCAGCGCCAAGCTGCCACTTAAATAAAGTTTAAATCCAACTCTGAACGAACTAAGAGTTTAAAGCGCCACATCGCAAAACCAACTAGAAGTGGTCTTGTTATGTGTACAGTGTTGAAATGCGCTGCCATTTCATGTAATATGCTTAACTGAACTTGCAATGTAATGCTTCATGTGCTTAGCTCACTATAGTTTGTTTTGGTTGCCGTAGCTACGATGGTGACTCGGAAGTCTTAACCTACTTCCGGAGCAACTCTGAACTGCGCACGCGCAGCACATTGACGTCATACTATAAACAAACTCTACGGTGTTGCTATTGCTAAGCTAACGAAACTGTTGCTTTTACATTGAAGTCTATGCTAAAGATTAGCCTCAAAGGTTAGCAGTTAGCACCCTTGTCAAAAAATCCTATTGGAATTTCAGTTTATCCTATAGGATCTTAGTGGATTCTTAGAATCCTATTGGACTTTACAATTTATTTTAATGGAATTTCACTTTGTCCTGTAGAATTTTATTGGATTCTTAGAATCCTATTTGACATTCTGATTAATTCTAATGGAATTTCACTTTGTCCTGTAGAATTTTATTGGATTCTTAGAATCCAATTGGACATTCTGATTAATTCTAATGGAATTTCACTTTGTCCTGTAGAATTTTATTGGATTCTTAGAATCCTATTGGACATTCTGATTTATTCTAATGGAATTTCACTTTGTCCTGTAGGATTTTATTTGGTTCTCAGAATCCTATTGGATATTACAATTCATTTTAATGGGATTTCAGTTTGTCCTGTAGGATTTTATTGGATTCTTAGAATCCTTTAGGACACTCTGAACTATTCTAATGGAATTTCACTTTGTCCTATAGGATTTTATTTGATTCTTAAAATCCTATTGGACATTACTTTTTGTTTTAATGGAATTTCACTTTGTCCTGTAGGAATTTATTTGATTCTTAGAATCCCATTGGACATCACGATTTATTGTAATTGAGTTTCACTTTGTCCTGTAGGATTTTACTTGATTTTTAGAATCTTATTGGACAGTATTTTATTTAATGGGATTTCACTTTGTCCTGTAAAATCTTTTATTGATTCATATAGTCTTATTGGTTATTGTCATTTTTAAATGAAATATCACTTTGTCCTGTATGATCTTATTTATTTATTTATTTTTTGTTGATTAATTACTTTTAAATTTTACTTTTTTAGAGTAACACTGCATGTTTGTGTGCACCTGTAACCCACAATAAATTGCAGCCTATATGAATACACACAAATATAAACACATAATATGTATTTATTGAAATTCATAATATTAAAGAATTCACAGAAACACGAACATCTATAAATGGTGCGGCCCCTTTAAAGAATCCGAACGTAGCGCGCCTTCAACTGTAGCGCGCATCATTTTAAAATAACGGTCAAAGAGGAAAAGCAGCAAGTGATTAGCGGTGTTTAATTTGTTCAAATTTGATTTCAAAGACGCCAAAAATGATGAAATAGTAATATTTATCTGGTCTGCATCCTAAACCAACAAATTTGGGTGGTCTTGGTGAGTTGTTGAACTCGTGTTTGATTGTATCTGCTGACTAGCACAGGAGTCTGCAGTTAACGTTACGTGTCAAAAGCTATGAATCTGTATAACTGGTATTATAAACGATAGTCATAACGTTATATGTTTATGGTACTAATTTCCATTGTATAAAACATTGGAGTAGTGACTATTCTGCCACCATTTGTAGCTGTTTTAATTAATATTGTGCTTTACGGCTTTGTGTAGCGTCACTATACTTTAAGTGCAAATAGCGCACGTTGTTGGCAGAAGCTACTGGTGTGTGATTAGGCTAGTGAACACTATAAAAGACAGCAGTCTTAATTTCTCCCTTTTCAAATGTTTTAATAAAAATGAAGGAAATAATGTTGTGATGTCTATTTGCTTTGTCTTGAGAACAACAATGTTGTTATTTTTCTTGTGAAGAAAAAAATAGATCAGTGGTTACTAACGTTACAGAAAAAAGACATTTAGATTTAGGATTTAATTATTTTAGATTTAATCCTAACTATTATTAACTAATCATCCAGCCCAGGTGAATTTGCTAAATTAAACTACTACTAATTTAGACTGTGCTTTGTTTCTTTTGTTTGGTTGTGTTATTTATTTATTTATTTATTTATTGTCACAGTAAAGTGTTATTTTTCATTCCAACTTCTGGTATCCTCTAATTTTTATATCTACCTCCCTCACTCAAGTCTAGACCTGGTCCAGTGAAGTATTTGCATTGAAGGACAGTGCTACATACTGTGTGTGTGTGTGTGTGTGTGTGTGTGAGAGAGAGAGAGAGAGAGTGTGTGTATGTGTTTGCACTAAGGCTGTGTGCTGCACAAATCAGCTCACAATGTTGTTTACAATGTTAGTGAACAAGGTGATGTAAACAGCAAACTGCAAGCACTATTTGATAGTAAAACAAAAACAGTGAAAAGTGCACTTCTAGATTACAAAAAGAACAGGCATCCAATTTGATCCCATAAAAATCCCATAGAAACCATCCTACTGAATATTTATGTCTTGACAAAAAATCCTAAAGGATTCAAATAAGAATTTTGTACAGGATTCTTATTGGAATTTCTATCATATTTTGGAACCATTTCTATAGGATTTCAATAGGAATATTCTTATAAAAAATAAATATTATGTAGGATCATTCTTAAAGGATTTTTTTATGGTATCAAATTGGATGCTTGTTCATGTCTTTATGGGAATTTTTTTTTTTTTATCTAAATGTGCTCTTTTCCACTTCTTGTTTTGCTAACAGATAGTACTTGCAGTTTGTGGTTTACATTGCCTTGATGTAGACGTTGTTCATTGTCTGTTGCTTATCAAAAAATCCTAAAGGATTCTGATAAACTTGTACAGGATTGTTATTGGACTTTCTATCATATTTTGGAACCATTTCTATAGGATTTGATATGAATAGTCTTAAAACAGGATCTCCTTAAAATCCTGTAGAAACTATCCTACAGGATATGTATGTCTTGTCCTATAAGAAAATCCTATAAGACAATTCCTAATGGAATCCTTTAGGAACGGTTCCAAAATATGATAGAAATTCTGATTTGAATCCTAGTGGAATCCTTTAGGATTTGTAGAGGATTCCTATTTGAATGTATATTAAGGTGAGTTAAAGTAAACTGCAAGACACTAAACTAATATAAACAATAAAAAAGTGTACCTTTTAGGATTCTTCAAAATTTTTGAAAGATGCTTTAAAAGAAAACCCATTAAAATCCCATAGAAATTATCCTACAGGATATTTATGGCTTGTATAAGAAAATCCTATTAGACAATTCCTAATGGAATCCTTTAGGAACGGTTCCAAAATATGATAGAAATTCTAACTGGAATCCTATAGAGAATTCCTATTGAAATCCTATAGGATTTTTTGACAAGGGCATTAACATCCAGTGGTTGAATAAAGTGTGTGTGGGCAAAGCTAAAGTGATTTAACCCTTTAAACCTCTGAACTAATACACCTGTTGGTCTATTTTTCTGTCCTATTTCTCAATTTTCTAACTTTACCACTTTATATGCATTTTACTAGAAAGAGGAATATTACTTCACAATTATTAATTGTGACAAATTCAAATTTAATTCAAACATTAAATTTATTTGGACTCATTTGAATTTCCTCATCTGGTCATTTCATATGATCATTATTTCTAGTATTCTCTCTTTTAGGTCAATCATTTTAGGTACTAATAAGCCTTGAACTTTGAAAGTTAAGGGCAACTTATTTTACCTAATTGATTTGTTACCCCTATCAACAGATTCTATTCAGAATCACACCTACTCATTACTTCATTGCGTTTTTACCCCTATTTCTTCCTCTCTTGGTTATACAATTAACCTCCATTTTTATTTTATTTTATGTAGTTATTTATTTTGTTTTATTTCCTACTGCATTTAATTTCATTTTGATTATTTTGCCATTTATTACTTTTAATTTCACTTTACCCTACCTTTCTCCTTTACCTCCTTGTATCCTAGCTTGGGAACGACACACCTGAGCTTTAATAGGAGACATTGTTATCCCTCACTACGAGTTCAAATAAATTAGAAAGACAACTCTCTTTCACTCAAATTTTATTGTTGTTTTATTAGTTGTGCAGCAACTATAAAACGACACTCTACTCGTAGTCGGGTATAACAGCCACGCAGCCTGTGAGTGGACCCGATCCACTCAATTTACTGAGTCTCCTTCCCTTCCCTTCTACCCAAGTCTCTCCTGCTTTCTTCTTTCTTTACTCCTCACATTTGCAGGGACCTGTAAGAACCATCAATCGATTCTAAGTGAATGAAATGCAAAATCTTGTCAAAGAACAGTAATCATCCTTATGAATTCGATTGTAATCAAACCCTCCTTCGTTCTTCCTAACCTCCCTGAATTTGAAAACGCATTCCAAAATTTTGGCATCTCATCCCATACTGAGATCAATTATTAGAGATAAGTGTTGAACACCCGTTGCTTTCGAAGCCTCCTTGGTAAGCGGTCCAACTGTAAGGTGTTCGGTGTCAATCCTGTCAGACTAAGAAAAGAGATACCAGCATTATTATTATATTCTCACGTCTCGAACAGAGATATAATAATATTGTTTACCTTTTTACAAATCCAAGTAAAATTCCTCCCATTGGAAAAGGGAATTGTTTTATTTCACTGACTTGTTTTCACCTTTTTCTCTTTTTTCCTCTTCCTCATTAGAGTGACGAAGTCTTCACATCACTAGTCTACCTAGACACCCTGAGACCAACACTATCATCACCACATTTCATTAGGGGTTCACAATCACTGACACAACACTTAGTTGTCCCACCACACATAGGCTTCTACCTCACACAGATCTGTGTCAGTCTCCCTTCTCCTCAGCGTGCAAACATGCCGCAGACTGCAGACCCCCTTGCCCACGGGGAAGATGTGAACACTTGGCTGAGAGGCATGACGGACAGCCTCACCCCCAAGACCTTTGAACTGTTATTATTCTTAATGAGAAGGTTCCTGACACAAGATTCAAGCCAGAACAACAACCACGAGGAGCTAGTCAAAATCACCAGCTCCCTAAGCGATGCCTTCACAACCCAGCTGAAACTGAGCGACAAGCACATCACCCATCTTCAAGAGGAGCTGTCACGTGCTCAACGCCGCATAGACAAGCTGGAAGTGAAAGTTCAAGATCAACTCAAAGCACCCAACGAGAGGGAGCAGGAAACAACGGAACAAGTTAAAAAGCTTCAAGCAGCCCTGGCAACAGCTCAACTTGACCAGCAACAAGCAAAGGCTGCCCAGAGAGACCTGGTAAACAGACTCCAGTATGCCGAACAGCTACTAGAGAAAGCCAAGAACGACATCAGCAACAAGAATGCTGAAATCAGTGCCTTAGGAAACCACCTTGAAAGGTACAGCACTGAAATAGACAATCTGACCCAACATCTACATGATGTCAATGATGAGCTCTACATGGTCAGAAAAGAACTCAAAGATGCTTGTGAGCTGGAACAAGAGCCAAGAAGAGCGAAGCATATCTCAGCCTCACCACTGCTGAGCAGAGCTAAGTCTCACATCCAAGAACTGACATCCAACGAAGGAAGTGAAGCGCCACCTCCCGAAACATCCCTAGCCTTCGCCACACAGCTCTTTCCTGCCACTGAAAGCAGAAACCCCATCCAAGCAGACCTTGGAACTGCACCTGGGTTGACCATCAAAGACCTCAACAAGCTGTCTAAAAGCATCAGCCAGTTTGACCCGAACTCCAAAGAGGGCCACGACATCCAGGCCCACCTGCAAGATATTAATTTTCATTTAGAAATGAGACCTCATGTAACTGACAGAGACAGGTTGTACCTCCTAAGAGCAACGTCAAGTGTCGAGGTACGAAACTTCATAGATCGACAACTCAGTCACACAAAGTCAAACTACCAGCTACTTTGTGAGGTCCTGATCAAAGAGTTTACAGACCCTGAGTCTGAATATGGACTGTTAACTGCCTTGGAGACCAAACAAGGTCGACAAGAGACGCCACAAGCCTACTATAACCGGCTCCGAAAAGCCTACTTCGGTGCACACAACAAACCTGACCTTGAAGAAGAGGTGAGCTTCAAAAGCCTTTTCCTGAAAAATCTGTACCCTGGAGTCAGTCGTCATCTCGGTGTCATGGCCTGTCCGCGCTCCATGACCATCCAACAGTTGCGTGACCTAACACAGAAGGCCTACACCAAGCAAAAGTTGACCTCAAAGAAAGGTAACAAAACCTCCACACTCTTGAACTCTGTAACCGAAGACTCAAGCCTTGCACTGGACGACACCCAGTGGCACCACAACACCCGAGTCTTCCATCAAGAGCAAAGGGAACGTGAGCCCCCTGTCCACAACAGCTATCAGCACAACCGCTGGGAAAAGCCATGGGACCAGCCACACTTCTCAAGAAACCCAAAAGAAAGGATCAGCTGGAAACCTAACTGGACGTGCAAAGCCAAACGACCGGCTTGTCCAACAACAACTAGAGTGGGTAAGCAAAGACAGAACCCACATCAGCACCACTTAGACACCCACAGTGCTAAGTCTACACAAGAACAAGACTGTTCACCCTCAGAAGACATGGAACAAGTCATGAAACAACTGAAAGAGTTCCTTGAAAACCAGCTAGACACGAATGACTAGAAACAGAAGTCATGCTCGCTGTGACCAGCGACAGAACGGAAGGCCGACGATCACCTGGTACACCACCGCATCAGAGATGACAAGCACCTGTTCAACAACCACCCAGAACAAACAAGTCTCTCACGGCCAACCGCTGATGAAAACTCTGAGGTACCAAAGAACATCACCTCAGTCACCCATCACTTCCAAAGAAACTGTCAAATGAACTTCAACTCCATGAACCACATTCATGTCTGTGCAACAGCAACCACTAAAGCACAGAAGGTCAGAAAGTCTGCCACAACCAGAAGGCATCACAAGTGAAATGCAACATAGGAGACAAAGTTTTGCACCCCAGCTTCACACAGCCATGCCAAACTACCTCCGACTGTCTGCTAAAGAACTTCCTGCCTTGCTGGACTGACCCCCATCTGAACACACCCTCATCCAAGCCAAGGATGCAGAGAGCATCTTCACCGACCTACAAGAAAAGGGGGAGCCAAAACAGACTGAAACAGATCTGACCATACATACACTACACAATTAACATTCACAACCCAGAGGTAACCACACCTACTGATAACACCTTTGACAAACATATTCTTCCCACGAGTAGAATATTCAAATCTCAGCTTAACATAGTTTTACATCCACCAGGAAGGAACATGCAACTATCCTCACCCCAGGTAGAACACCTGACACTATGTTAAGGTACATGACACATCAGCTGCACCTGCCATCCTAGCTCAACAGTAGTCACAACCCTGACTAGGAAAACCCGCAGCTAATTTTCTTTGTTTTTTTTTTTTTTTGTTTTTTTCCCCTCTTGCCTATCGCTTTCCTTCCCCTCTTGCTTTAGCAGGTGAAACTCCTAGCCACCCTACAAGGGTCAAAGGTCTGATATTAGGATTGACTTGCCACACCTAATATCCGCAAACCATTCTAAACTGAATGGGAGCCAGAGAGCTCCATGCAAGATAGGTCAAATCATTTGACCACAGATGATGTCACCAGAACGTCTCTAAATTTAAAACCTAAAATAAACAAACAAATTTAATCACAAAATTTGATCAAAGCATCATTATACGAAAACAAATTTGAACAACAGTTTCTATGTGAATTCGACCATTTTCCAGGTACTACATGTACCCGAATAACGTAATGCCATGCACCGGTACAGTAACTGCCCTGGAAGTTTTGTCTTGTTGTTTGCTGTGTTTCTGTCTGCTTCTTCTGCCTGTGTTTCTCCAGCGCTCGTCAATGTCTTCTGCCAACAACACATCACCGATCGAAAGGGGGATGTGTAGGATTTCAGCGCGAATCAGACAATTTAAGAGAGTCGATTAGAAGTTAGAACACTTCTACAGACGTACATTCCACAAGAGGCCCGTCATAAATCTGACGTTTGATAGCCTGGCGCCAGACCGCCAGCCTGAAGCAAACCTAACTTACTAAGAACTCGCAAAATTAACACAAAGACACTTCTTCATAATCAAATCCTTCGAATAAGGAGATTGTCAAATTTGGAGCAAGTAACCAAGATTAATGGTCAAAGAGATGCACATTTTGAACATCACATGATTAAAGTCATTAGCGATATGGTTGGTTTTCCCCCACACACAGGACACAACGGAAATTCCTTCCCTAAACTTTTGACCTCCCAGCTTAGAGAACAGACCCTCACAGAAGGGCACAGAAAACTGTCTATTGATGTACATATGCGCCTAAAATGTGCTAAAGAACTAAGGAGCAACTCCTCATTTCTATGTATAACTTCCTATCATATATGTAACCCACACATTTGTCTATTATGTTTTAATCACTCATTGTGTATGTCCCTTTTGATAACTATTGAATAGTTTAATGGTTTATATTGATGTTTGATATGTCTGAGTTGGAAATCGCATTCTCAAAATGTTCCTGTAATTCAATTCTTTGCGAAATGTATTATAGTCTTGTTATAGAAATCATGTCCAAATTTATCTCTGCAAAGAGCGGGAATTTGGGATCACGGGACTAATAAGATAACATTGGGATTTATGGTTGGTAGGAGGAACCAGCAGTCCACCGGACTTCGGACATTGTTCTAATTGGTCAAGACACCATTTTGGGATGTGTCCAAAGGCTGAGTTTAAAAACTCAAGGACACCCTCAAATTTCTCTCTTATCTCTTCACTATAAGCTCTCTTACGTCTCGACGCCGCCTGGCCTGAATGCCAGCCTCCTCATCTAAAGGAAACATGAGGAGATCACCACACTTCTATCTTTTTCTTTAATCTTTTTTTTATTTTTATTTCTTTCCGTTGAGAGTTTCGTTTCTAGTTAAGTTTGTGCAAGCCGCGACCAACCTAAACGTCTTCGCTGACCTCAACTTCAACAGCACGCAACTCTCATATCCAGCCAACGCCCAAGCACACAAAGGACCACAGAACCAACCAATCAGCAACCTCGGGAAAGCCCTGAAGCGACGCAACTAAAGGAATTCTCAAAGGCAACGCGCAAGTAACCTCCAGAATCTTACTGAACTGGTGCATTTTGATATAAAGTTTAATAATCTCTTTGAGAGACTCAATACGAGGGTTAATTAAGTGATTGATGGTTGTTCAGGTCTAAGCAATTGCACATATTGCTAACTTGGTACTTCATATTTTCATTCCTTTAAACTCATTCTTTCCTCACTTTCTCTTTCTGCAACCTGTGTGAATGCGTGTGTTTTATGTTAGTTTAGTTTGTATGTGTTAGGTTTATCCATTAAAATCATATTTTTATTAGAAAAGATAAGTATCTTGTGTTTTGTGCTTACAAGTTAATGTCTTAAACTGCTGATTTTGCTACTGTGCTAATATATAGTGTTTTCACTATATTCTGGATAGTAATATCCATCGCAGAGTTTCTGTTACGGCTTGTGAATGAATCGCAGGTCGACTCTTGAACAGCCGTAAAACAGCAATTCTGTTCAAATTCCCTATTGAATCATATTCGATTTCCCTTTGAGCTAAATTATAAATTATATGTGTAATTAATCCCTTTTACAATCTTACATTAGTTTTGAAGTGCATTCGTTATGTTTGTATAAGAAAGTCGTTAACCTGGCCTATTAAGTTGATTTAATATTCTTGATAATTTTTAGAAAAATAAAAGTTAAGAAAAAAGGAATTAGCTTTAGTCTCTAATATTTAGGGCTACAGGCTAATCTTTTTCTTAACTTTTATTGCACTGTAGATCGAAATAAAATAATTAATGATCATATTTAACATCGGAGAATCACTGACATAATTTAGAGTAGCCTACTTCGAAAATGAAATTATTTAAATCTGTATAAAGGAATATTTTTAAACGTTTATTCAAGCAATATAAATGATCTCATGTAGGCTATATGCTTGTTTAAAACGAGGGATTAAAAACGAATTCCGAATAAAAACGGTATTTTTTCTTTACATTTCCAGAGAGCGAAACAAACGAACGAAATTAAGCATTAGGCCCTACTTAATAAATTCAAGGCACTATAATTTCCTTATTCATT
>NC_133362.1:68264847-68369847 GCF_049309525.1 Garra rufa
GGGTGCAAGGCAAGCATGGTGTATTAAAAAAAAAGCCAGAAACGTACTAAATGTTTTACGGCAGATTATTATTTATTTATTTATTTTGCATCGAGAAAAAGTTGCTTTGATTGAGTCTTGGATTGTATAAAGTACTATATAAATAAAGGTAAAATACAATATTAAAATATAATAATAATAATAATAAATAAAAAATGTAAAAAAAAAAAAAAATTATACACATATGTAGGCTCTAGCGCTACCCATATTTTACCTCATTCATGTGCAGCTTTATGATTAGGGGAGCACAACGTAACACTTTTGTTTGTCTAGTACAAATATGTCGCTTTGTTTCATAATTACAGTGTATACGTATTTTTTGTTATTTACCTCAAAAGAAGGGAAGTGAAGTGTGACAACATGCCAAGCTGGTGGGATACAATGTAACACGTGAGGAGCACGATGTTATCTGATCGAATGAAAAAAAAATATACACGACAAACTTAAATATTTGGTCAATAAAATAAAATAATTTACTTTCTCAAATAGAATAATGCCATTAATATATATCTCAAAAATAGTTTTTTTTTATTATATATATATATATATATATATATATATATATATATATATAATTAAATATATATATATATATATATATATATATATATATATATAATTAAAAAAACTATTTTTGAGTTTGACAATGAACACATCGCAACCATGCGTGTTACGACTCTAATCGCAACACACAGCTGTACAGTTCAAAATAATGTGCGCAAATAGATGAAACATGAAACATTCAGAAAAACACTCCACAAACAGTTCTCATAGAACACAAGACATATAAACGAGCCAAAATGCTTTGTTTGTGGCCCGCGCTCCCTTATGATCCCACCAATAATTATTGGGTTGAAGCTGCTTCTGCAGTTTCATTATCAATTTCATATTTACCTGTAATCAGTTTCATAGAAAAAAACTGATTACTAAATGCTTTGGAGCAGCTGCATGCACGCTCTACAAACGCTTCCAGTGTGAATACTCTTGCGAGTCTGCAGCTGCAGTAACGCTGTAGTTACGCTGACGCTCTGCTCACGCTTGCGGTGTGAAACCGGCGTTAGGCCATGTCCCAAAACCATTCAAACTAGCGGTTATTAAACCTCTTATTAAGAAACCACAGCTAGACCCTAGTGAACTGGCAAATTACAGACCCATTTCTAATCTTCCATTTATGTCTAAAATTCTAGAAAAAGTTGTGTCTGCTCAATTGTGCTCCTTCTTGCAAAATAATAATATCTTGAAGAATTTCAGTCAGGTTTCAGGCACCATCATAGCACAGAAACTGCACTTGTAAAAATCACAAACGACTTGCTACTTGCGTCAGATAAAGGCTGCATCTCATTGCTAGTTTTACTTGATCTTAGTGCTGCGTTCGACACTATAGATCATGAAATACTCATAGATCGATTACAAAACTATACAGGTATTCAAGGGCAGGCTTTAGGATGTTCAGATCATACCTGTCCGATCGCTACCACTTTGTTTATTTAAATGGGGAGTCATCGCAGCTAACACCAGTAAAGTATGGAGTGCCACAAGGATCTGTCCTAGGTCCCTTACTATTTTCAATTTACATGTTACCCCTCGGTAATATTATTAGGAAATATGCACTGAAAAAAAATTGGAGTGACATTTACTTAAAAAAAGCTAGGCAACTTTTTTCACACAGAAAGTGCTTGTAATCTTTACTCGGGCTATTTCTAAGTAATATTTACTTACTAGAACCACTTGTTTTTTTATGTAAAATACATAAGTAAATTGCACTAGCAATACTCATCTATAGAATGTAACTTTCACTCAGATTACCATTGCATCCAATTACAAAACCCAAGTGAACATTGCTAATATTTCTTTGTGTTTCTTACTCATCTTTTCTTTGTTATATTCTATGTAATTATTACGTAATATGTATTATGAATTAACTAGTTAATATTAATTGAATTAAGTAAATATTTTTATTATTCTATTAAAGAATAATTCAATATTTCCCAAAACAAATATTTGCAGCTTAAGCTTTTATTTCACAGTTGAAATGGCATAGATATATTTAAAATATCTACATAACATTATAACCACAAAAACATGGCCATAGCTCGCAAATTTCAAAACAGAGCATATGTACATATACATAGAGTCCAAACATCAAGGGAGTTCAAAGACCGTTATAAAGCTCAAAAGTAAAGCTGTATAGAATTTGAAAAAAAATTATATGTGGAATATCATAGCACCAACTGACTTTAGGACGGATATTTTAGCATACAAAGGAATACAGTGTTAAAAGTTGACTTTTCCCTTCCAATTCTGTAATTCCATCAATTGGGCACTATTACAAACAAGTTTCAACCAATCAGATAGCTGGCCTTAGCATGGGGAAAAAAACATGCTGTTCAAAAACTCAGTGTGCACTGTCTCCTATCTTCTAATCAACCTTTAGAACAGTAAAGAATACATACATCAACTCTGTCATCTATTTTAGATCAAAGATGTTTACATATAGTCCACAATACAAAATAATAGCTGAAATTATTACAATAACCCCCTGCAAAAGTTTGGGAAACCTCAGTTTTTATTACTGTGTGTGGTTCTACGATTGTTTTTTTGTTTTGTAATGGTTGTTCATGAGTCTCTTGTTTGTTGTGAACAGTTAAACTGATCTTCTGTTTTTCAGAAAAAATCTTTCAGGTCCTGCAGATTCTTCATTTTCCAGCATCTTTTGCCTATTTGAACCCTTTCCAACAATGACTGTATGATTCTGAGATCCATCTTTTCACTCTGAGGACAACTGAGGGACTCAAACACAACTATTAAAAAAGGTTCAAACACTCACTGATGCTCCAGAAGGAAACACGATGCATTAAGATACGGGGGGTGAAAACTTTTTGAATTTGAAGATCAAGGTAAATTGTACTTAATTTGCCTTCCGGGAAACATGCAAGTATCTTCTGTTGCTAACGAAAGGCAGTACTAAATGGAAAAAAAAATATATTTCAGCAAAAGAAAAAAAAATTTGGACATCTTCATTTTGTTCAAAAGTTTACACCCCCCGGCTCTTAATAATGCATCGTGTTTCCTTCTGGAGCATCAGTGAGTGTTTGAACCTTTTTTAATAGTTGTGTTTGAGTCCCTCAGTTGTCCTGAGTGTGAAAAAGATGGATCTCAGAATCATACAATCACTGCTGGAAAGGCTTCAAATATGCAAAAGATGCTGGAAAATGAAGAATCTGCAGGACCTGATGCATTTTTTCTGAAGAACAGTGCTCAGTTTAACTGTTCAGAACAAACAAGAGACTCGTGCACAACCATTACAAAACAAAAAAACAGTAGTACATAAAAAAATAACATGCATTTTGTATGATCTCTCTTTTGTTAAAATTATTCACATTTTCACAGATTCTACAAGGGATTCCCCAAACTTTCGCATACCACTGTAACACTAGCAAGTTTCTTGTGGAGAGACTGGACATTTGCTGACATTCTCAGATGATCAGAATAAACAGAGCTTATATAAAACTGGCCAACACCTGAAATACCTGACAAAATCTAAAGAGATTGTTTGTGCTGGACAAAAGCACAAATAACACTGGCACACTCACGCTAAAAGTTTCTTGTGGAGAGACTGGACCTTTGGTGACATTCTAAGGATGTCAAGCTCAAGAAACAGCTTCTGAAATACTTCAAACGTATATTTCAGTTTCAGTGGGTAACTTAAGTTGACTGCATAGATGACACTCATGAGCAGGAGGCAAGCGTTTGTCACACTTCCGCAGTCCTCCAGAATTTCTGTCCCCTCAACGATGACTGACACGTTCACGGGATCTTGGTTTTCCTGTGCCACATTGGGATGGATGACGATGATCTTCATCATGTGATTACTGCAGTCCTCTTTCAATGCTTCTTGGCTGACGTCCTGTAAAAACAAACAAACCACAATTAGAAATATCTAGAATAGATTCCAAGTAAAAGAAAAGGTTAAGAGAAAAAAAATGTGTAAATAAAAACAAAAAAGTATACTCAATTTAGTATACTCAAATCAAACAATATTCATATGGCACTTTTCATACGTAAAGTTACAGAACGTGCTTCACAGAGGCTGACCCTGAGACAAAGAAAGTCACTTTTGGGGGCCATCCAGTCTGAGAGGGGTCAACGCCCACGACCACAGGGAGTGCCAACACAGTGACCACCCTGGCCCGGGCAGACAAGAGGTTCCACACAGAGGTGCAGAGCCCTCCAGTCACCCAGGCTGGAGCTGTCCATGGGACGGCACCCGTGTTGGTAGACCAGAACTACTCCCAGTGTGGAAGGTCCCCATGGGGGAAACACTGCAGCTAAAAACTTCGGGATTAGATCAGTAAAATAGGTAATATATAAAGGTATAATCATATTAAATACTCTTTTGCTCATAAAATAAAGTTAATAAGCGATACTTAAATAGTCAGAAAAAAAAGAGACAATAGGCAAGTTTAAAGTTTAAGGCAGATAAGATAAAGATTAAATATGATTTAAAAAATAAAGTGTAAGAGCATAAAGATTTAGGAAATCAGTTAAAAGCTCGATTAAAAATATTAATTCTGAGTCTTTTTTAAAAATCATCACAAGTGTAGAGAATCTTTGACCTTCAATATAATATCACAAGTGAAGACCAGATTATAAGGCTAGACAATAATTATGTAGTGGACCACGCATTCCAGGGCCCAGTTTATGGCGAGGACCCCTCCCTGGCCACAATAGTGGACAAAGGTTTGCTACATTTTGATTGGATCTTGGTGGACTAACATAAGCAAACTGTCCAACGCCATCAGATAAGGATGCCAGGACAACTGCCAGACACCTCTTAGAGGGCAAGAAGAGACCTTTGGGACAAAACCCCTGGAAGGACAGAACTTCCTATTGGTCAAGATGCAGTTTCTACCCTTCACCCACCTTGAGACTGTTTTCTAAGGTTTGGTCCTGTGACGGTCATAAAAATTCCTTAGGATCTCCAGATGCAGCACGCAGTGGGGGAAACAAAGAGAGATCACAAAGATCCATCCAAATCCATTCATAACTATGTTTTCAAACCTTGAACTGATGCGAACCATAACACACACATCTTATAATTATTCAGAGAAATAAGTATTCTCACTGACAGCGATGTGTAGTGCAACATCTTACACAAACTCAGCTGTTAATGGACAAATGAATGCATGCATGCATGACAGTTCAGTCTTTTCCCATCATGTTTGGACTTAATGTGTTCATTACATGACCAAATGTTTTCTGATTGTGTTTTGGAAAATGAGAAATGCACCAGTAAAACATTATTGACACCTTTTTTAACTTTGTGTTTGGACTATGCAAATGACTTCCACAAGAGGAAAGAAGGGTGGGCTACCCCATGTCCCCCGCTCTTATGGAACCAGCCAATCACAGCATGGAAATGGAGAAGCACCAAATTGCAATCTCCTCCTCATCGAAAAGTTATAAAGGTACCTCTCCAAAAGACACTCCTTGTTCTGAGTCTGCGGCCTGTGAAGGAAGAGACACTAACAGAGCAACAAAGTTCTGAGCCTGAGTCCCGTAGGGGAAGGGACACTAACAGAGCAACTAATTTCTGAGTCTGAGGCCCAGCAGGGTGAGACACTAACAGAGCACTAACAAAGTACTGAGTCTGAGTCCCGTCGGGGAAAGACATAACAGTTACACCAGTACTGAGTCTGACCTGCAAGGGTGAGACAATAACAGACACAACCATTCTGAGCCTACTGTCCAGAGAGACAGAAACAGACGCTCCACGCTTCGAGTCTCCAGCTGTGAGGCAGCAGCAGATACGACCACGTTCTGTCTGTGAGGAAAGAGATATTTTCCATGTTCAGAGCCTTCGTCCAGCGAGGCAACCACAGATGCAGCACGTCCTAAGTCTCCATCCGAGAGAGACAAAGCGGATTGACCAAGTTCTGAGTCTCTAGCCGAGAGAGGCAGAAGACCAACAGACATTTGCAACAAGGTTGAGCTCCAGCAAGCAAACCTTCACTTTAGGTACCTTTGCTTGTGTGTTCCAAGCTAAGGGCCTTCAGCACCTACACCAGGGCCACATCTGCGTGTTCCAGATCTTAGGACCCTTTGGTGCTCCAGGAGAACAGCATCCTACAGCGCTTCATGCTCAAGGCTGTCGAAACGGATTCCTGCTCCTTTTCCCACTGACTGCTCCCAGCACAACCAGTGGAAGAATTCACCGCGACCGGACTGCTCAATCAACCACAGAGAACGTAAAGAGACCTTGGCATTGTTGTGTACTATCAGTATATGATTTTTATAATTTACATTAGATATTGTATAGCTGATTGCAGTTGATAACAAATAATAGCTCATTTATTTGTTTGATGCAAAATAAGGTTCTTCACCTTATTTGTTTCAGAGTAGCAACAGTTTATCTTTCCATAAGATAACATAGCTATGACATAGTAACACCCAACTGAATCACATTGTATGCATCTTATGCACTTTATTCCTTTTGCATTTATTGTATTCATTTAATAGTTGATTACTCTTGTCTATCATTTGTTAATAAATTTATTTTATTACACTTGTGTCTTCCTTGTGTTGATAATACAGTGAGAGGTTCTACAAGCTAGATATCCCACAAATCTTTCTTATGTGATGTACTCATAACCGCACATTAAGTGACATGTGATCCAAGAATCATAACGTCATCGGTGATACGAGTACCCATCACTACACTATTTCGCCTTCCTAGTGGGCGAAAGCAGAACTCACTACATAATTGGCATCCCTGTGTGGGCCAAGTTAGAATGAGATGAGTCTCCTGTAAAATTCACTACAATTATATAGTCATGATGATCATCAGATACCTGATAGTCTTTGATCAGCTCCTCTCCACTCTCTCCAAGATACACAACTAAGCAACGGAAGATGCTATTAAACACAAAAAGAAAATTGCCAAGTTAGCCAAGGAAGAAGACTACTAACATTTTAAAAATAAGTAGGGATGCACCGATATGAATCGGTCGATAATGCTTGCGCGTTTTGTCACTAAAGCCGGTTCTGTAATCAGCGGTAAATGCCATCAGGTGCGTGATTTCACGTTGAGCCGTATATGCTACACACAGCCGTTGTTTACCGACGAGCTGCGCAAATCAATGTTCATTATCAGTGTGAAAGTTGCTCGTCAGTGAACAACGGCTGTGTGTAGTATATACGGCTCAACGTGAAATCACGCACCTGATGGCATTTACCGCTGATTACAGAACCGGCTTTACTGACAAAACGCGCAAGTGATCGGTCGATACATATCGGTGCATCCCTAAAAATAAGTTTAATACATATTGCGAAATAATCACGAAATTGCATTATTTTATCATAGGCTACTATTCGACTGCCAGTTATGTTAGCACCTGTTAAAAATTAAAAAAATCTAAACAGTTTTTCATTTGTTTGTGTTTGCGGCATGCCGTCCAAATGGGTGTCTATTAGGTCTGTAAATTTTTGAAACGCATGTGACTTGAGGCTGAGCTCTGATTGGCTTGTTTCAGATTGTCCTCGGGACGCAGAGCACAGCGCCCCAGACCCTCCCACTTTAGATCTTAGCCAGTCAATCTTGTTTTTATATATTTTTTCCTCATGTGATTGGACCGTTCTCGACTGTCAAATATGTGCAATATCTTTTCCGAGATTAAAGTAAATTCGATTTTATCTTTCACAAGCCGTTCAAATGAAGAAAAAATAAATAAAATACACTTACGAATCATGGAGCTTGGATAGAGTTTGCTCGCTAGATGCGATGTAAGTCATGCCTTTTATCGTTTTGTTTTCCCTGTTTGTTATTTCAAAGTCCTGTCACCGAAGCACTGTGGGCAACTAAGTTACACAGAAAGTAACGTAACTGAAACAGTGCATTTTAACTCGATCGTTGGGGTACAAGCACAATGGTTTATGTAGATGTCTTTTTTCAAGTAAATTGTGAGTGTTTATGTTAGTATTATTATAAGCACAATATTAAAATAGATTTATATAATATAGTGTTCCTTCTTTAATTGGACATACAAATTATTGTCAATACCATTATAATTAGGTCAAAACAATTAATGGTCTACAAGTATTTAGTATTTACAGTTTCTGCATAACAGTTAGGCCTACTTATATTGGACTAAGCGGCGACCCCTGAGTAGAAGGGAATAAGCCGAGGAGAGAGAAAGTTATTTATATTGGACTATATATAACTTTATGAAAATTAATTTATATGCAATGTTTCATTACAAATCAATTTATTTTCACTGTCTTTAAACTGAGATTTATCCTTTGGCTCCCTTGTGTGGATAACATTAGTATTATGGCCTTCATCTCTGAATCACAATAATATAAATGGCTAATATTTTTTGGATGATTACAAATGTAAGACGTTAGTTAAGGCAGCAGGCGTGTGTTGTTTAGGCGGCCGTCTAAGCTGTAAAGTGCTGTGGGAGATTCTGGACATACCTCCTGCCAGCAAAGTTAGTTAGCAAGTTAGCAGGAAAATACACTAACGTTCTTTGCTAACGCAGCAAGCGCCGCTGCTTTCAGTGCGGAGAAACTGACTTAAGTAGGCGAGCCAACAGGAACGTACAAAGTTTGTTTTCCTTAAAACTTACCTTCATGGATCCATATTCACTTCTTCCCGTTTCCATCAACAAGTCTGCCAACCGTCGAAATGTGGACCATGGACTATCTTGATGATGTCTGAGAAAGACCGCTCAAATGTGGGGAGGGGCTTTGACGTCATGCTTCGAAGATTCACTGATGTCACTCCATTACATTTTACTTGAAAATATCAACTAATTAAACAAATGAACTGGTTTAGTGAATATTACTTGGAATCGAATGATACAATTTACATACAAAATTGAGGACACATAATTACAAACAATCACCAAGTAATGCACTACACGAAAAACTGCTATTTTAAAGTAATAGCACTGAATTGGTATTTTTTTTGTAGAATTTATATAGATAATTGAAATAATAATTACAGGGCCAAAAAATCATTTTTTTCAGTGTGGGATTAGTTTCCATTGTTATGCTGATGACACTCAACTATATATTTCAACAAGACCAGATGAAACTTCTAACTTAGCAAAGTTAACAGAGTGTGTTAAAAATGTGAAAGACTGGATGACCAGCTACGGAACATGTTACCTGTTTCTGATGCAGAAAAGTTAGTTCATGCATTCATGACGTCTAGACTGGACTACTGTAATGCACTACTAGGTGGTTGTCCTGCTTCTTCAATAAATAAGCTACAGGTAGTCCAAAATGCAGCTGCTAGAGTCCTTACCAGATCAAGAAAATATGATCATATTACCCCAATTTTACAGTCTCTACACTGGCTACCTATTAGGTTTCGTATCACTTACAAATTATTACTTCTTACCTATAAGGCCCTTAATTGTTTAGCTCCTGCATACCTAACTAGTCTCCTACTACGCTACAATCCCTCACGCTCCCTAAGGTCGCAAAACTCTGGACTTTTAGTAGTACCTAGGATAGCAAAGTCCACTAAAGGAGGGAGAACCTTTTCTCATTTGGCTACCAAACTCTGGAATAGCCTTCCTGATAACATTCGGGGTTCAGAAACACTTTCTATGTTTAAATCTAGATTAAAGACTCATCTCTTTAGCCAAGCATTCACATAATGTATCTCATAACGTTGTAATTTCAGTTACATCTGATCAAATGCACATTAATATTCTTCAGCTTGGGCTAAACCATCATTTTTGTTTGGTCGGAAGTTGGAACAGCAGCTACGCTAATTATTTCTTTGTTTCTCTGTCTCTGCCACGGGATTTCCATCCCGTGGTAACTAGGATTTACACAAGATTCAGCCTGGATTCAGAAGAAGAGATGATGCCAACCCCTCAGAGGACCGCAGATGATGCCAGCCTTGAAACAACATACAGCACTACATAATTTTCCTACAAGTTGATTACAGCACATAACCATTGCAATTAGTGTTCATCATCTGTTTGATTACACAGTTACTGATTTTAACATTTATATCATATGTACATCGACTTAACATACAGTATTCACCACTAATAAGCTACTAAATATATTGTAGTAGCCTAAAACTTTTGTGCAGCTGCTCGGCGACGATTTGTATTGTAAAAAGCGCTATACAAATAAACTTGAATTGAATTGAATTGAACAGAACCATATCTTCACACTCCTGACTGAAATACCCTGTAAAACATAAGGCAACTACCAAGTATGAAAAGAAATTGCATTACAAAAACACATTAATTCTTATAATCCCCTCTTCCAGACTCTTCTCTAGAGTCTGGATTCTCCTTTCTCCTTCTGTGGCAGTGGGCGATATCCTGCAGAGATAGCAGACACCATAGTATACATACGTTGTGTGAAACATTTCACAATGCATGGACCAAAGATACATAATAGAAAACAAAATAAGTAATACCGGTATTATCATTGAGACATAAGGTGCAAACGTGCCAAATAGGCTAGAGAGAATACCCCAATTCCAATTGTTAGTTCTAGACTTTAGCTCATCCTCATACATCTGGGATGAGATCTGCTTCATAGTAGCTACAGCAGTGCCAATTGATCCCTCTGGCTCATCATTTGCAGGTATGTATGTGCAACATTTGTCACCTATAACAGAACACACCCCTCCCTGCTTGGGCAAGAAGCATGTCCAGCGCCAACCTGTTTTGCATGACCACCTGTCTCATTGCTTTCAGTTCGCTTTGTACCAGTGTTGTTTTTGACAACCATCTTAGATTTAGTCTTAGTCTTAGTCTTTTGGACTAAAATGCTTCTTAGTTTTAGTCAAATTTTAGTCACTTCTATATGTGATAGTTTTAGTCCAATTTTAGTCGACGAAAAGTCAAAAAGGTTTTAGTCTAGTTTTAGTCGACGAAATGTCAAAAAGGTTTTAGTCTAGTTTTAGTCAAAAAAAGGGAAAAAAGTAGTCTTTTAACAAATTAATGTAAGTCAGTAAGTATTTTGCTGTTGGGTAGTGTCACTTATAAGTTCTGAAAATAGCAGACCTATAGTTCAACACAATGTGAGCTTCCGGATCGACTATTTTCACCAATAATTACAATAATGAAGGAATGTTTTAGAACATAAAAGACAAACAAGGATGGAATGCTAAAACGGCTTGCCATACTAGTACAGCAAAGAGTATTTAATGCTAAAACGGCTTGCCATAGCGTCAGATACTTTTTAAGTTTTAATTGGCATGCACAATAAGCGGAAATGTCATGCATTTTAAACGTCTGGCGGACCACCCACTAACATTTTCGTCTGTTCTCGTCTCGTCAACGAAAACTAACACACGTCTCGTCATGTTTTAGTCATCAACGAGCCATTTTTATCTCGTCATCGTCTCGTTATCGTCATGAAAAAAAGTGGCGTCAACTAAATGATTTCGTCATCGTTGACGAAAACAACACTGCTTTGTACCCCTGCCAGTGCAGCTGTGGTGCTGTTAACAAATGATGCCAGTCGATAATGCATGATGTCCTGTTGTTTCATGAGGTCTGAAACGCCGAACTGAGGTATCATGGACTTCCAGAACCGAGTCCAGTGTGATCTCATCTGATGTTCATCAGGGACGTCCTCGTTGTCCACTGATCGTTTGCTCCTGAAAGACAAATCACATTGTATATGCATAACAGTCACACGATGTTGCAGCTGCACTGGTGCACAGAGACCTGTCCAGCTCATCCTGTAAGTGTTGTTTACAGTGTCCCCACCACAGTACCAGTCATCAGCCAGCACTGCACCTTTCGCTGGCCAACGATCTTCCCAGAGCGTGAGCAATTCAATGCAGGCAGTGTTCCTAGAGGTGTAACAAACAGTTCTATTATTTCCCTTAGCACATGCTGCGGTGTTCTTCTCACATGAGCCCCTCTCGAACCTTGGACAGTAACTTTGCAGCCACCTTTCTATACCCTGCCCTTGGTTTATTATTTGTTTACAATTTGTAGCACTTATACCTGTCACGCTTTCACCTGATGTCCCATTAAAACAATAAGGAAACATAAAACCTTCTGGTAACACCAGGCTAATTTTTACATCAACAGTTTCAGTTTCATTTCTACTTTTTTACTTGATGCATCTTCTTTCTTGCTCGTTTCATTCATATGACAGTAATTATGGTACGGTTTAGTTTCATGAGTATAGGGTGTTGTTACCATCTTTACACACCTAGGAGACCATACATACATTTTCCCTGCATAGTCTGGACAGAACACAGTGAAATTGGTGGGTTACGGTTATAGACAAATGGTTTCAAGGATACAGTTATTGCAGAACTGAATACTTCCTGACACACCACACAGGATTCATTGGTCAGTTGACGCGCTGTCCAGTTTGCATACTGCCAGAAGAGGTTTCTTTTGGCTTTCTCCGTTGAAGCGTTGGGTACCATGAGTCCAGCTAGGACAATACACATTATTGCTCTGGAAAACAAAACAGTTAGTACATGTAATACATTGTTCTTCATTTCAAGGGTTTCACTCTGGTTGCATGAATCCACTGTGGAAAAAGATCAGTTAAAACAACAGTTCTGGTCACTGCTAGTATCTCTGTAGGCCCATCGTACAGAGAGTCATTAAGGCCCTCGGTTTTTAGTTTCTTTATCAATACTTGATTGCCCACTTCAAAGGGGTGTGAGTTAGCTTTAGGGATCTCAGGGTGTTTCATGTTGACCCTTTCCCAGAACTCAGTTAATTTTTCTATTAGGCCTACAGAGTACTCAGACATGTGGTCAGTTAACATTACACCTATCCCTACCATTCCGTGGCGCCAAGGGATGGGGAAAGGTCGGCCCATCACCACCTCATAGGGTGATAAGTTATCTAAATTTGGCTGAGGCATCATTCTTAGGTCTGCTAAGACAATTGGAAGGACCCTTGTCCAATCGGATGTATTCATACTGATCATTGCTTAAGATACTTTTGATGTGAAAGGTGTGCCCTTATCGGAATCTATTGATACCGGGATACCATATCTGGGTATGATTTCTTTGGTTAAAAACTGCACGACCACATATGCGTTTTCTTTGGCACATGGAAAAGCTTCTACCTACTTAGAAAATTTGTCCACAAGCACCAAGAGGTATTTAAAAGGTCCCCTCTTGGGCATGTGTGTGAAATCAACCTGCCATTCAGTAAACGGTTGGTTAGGCCTCGGCAGGTGTTGATATTTTGCTGGAGGTTTGCTTATATTATTTTTAGCGCAAATTAAACATCTGTCAAGAATGTCATTAACCGTTTGCGGTAATTGGTCGACGCAAAATAAACCTCGCATTGTATCTAGTACCCCTCTTCGGCCGCGATGAGTGATATCATGAAATTCGCGGACGAGAAACGGTAAAACAGACGCAGGTAAACACAGTCGACCATCTTTGTCACGCCAAAGGTCATCAGGTCCCTGAGACGCGGAGAAAACTGACCAAAATTGATGGTCAGTTTCGCTGGCTGCTTTCTGGACAGCGACAAGGTCAACATCTGGAATCATTGACGACGTCATTTTTGAGGTTGACGCTAGAGCTATATTAACATGGGGGCTTGGAGGTCCCTCTTGAGCAGCCCTTTTTGCATTTAGGTCAGCCAGTGAATTACCCCTAGCCACATCATTATGTAAACTCGAGTGACCCTTCGTTTTTACTATGGCTATTCTCCTTGGGAGACATGAGGCTTCAATCAATGACTCAACTAAATTTTGATGTGAAATTGGCTTGCCATCCGCCCCCACAAATTCCCTGGCTCGCCATATTTGAGCAAAGTCATGTACTACTCCGAAAGCATATCGTGAGTCAGTATAAATAGTCACATCTTTGTCGGCAAACATCTGACAGGCTCTGGTTAGAGCATACAGTTCTGCGGCTTGTGCTGAGCGAAAAGGAAGGCTATGTGCTTCCAACACAACGTCAGGTAGTTGACATACTGCGGAGCCACATAGGAAGATGCCATCTTGTGGTTTTGAGCACGAGCCATCCACAAAAACCATGTTACCCCCATCTAAGGGGGTCTCTTCCAAGTCAGACCGGAGAGCACATGTATGTGCGATCTCTGCTAGACAATCATGGGTTTCCATGGTGGCACAATCTATAGTTGGGGCCGTTGCTAGAAGGTGATGCAATGTCATAGCAACATCACTCATGCCTAATGAGCTCTTAATACTGAGGTTAGTTGTAGCAGTTAGCACATGTTCATACCCCGTCCTACGTTGCACCGACATATGTTGCGTGTTCAAATTCTGTATGGTGTGCTTTACCTGATGACAAGTGTGTAATGTTAGGGGGTGTGACAACACAATCTTTTCAGCATCTTGCACCATCAGTGCACATGCTGCCACCGCCTGTAGGCAACGTGGTAGACCCCTGATGATGTTGTCCAATGTTTTGGACAGGAAAGCCACAGGTCTCATGCCCCCTCCATGTTCCTGTGCTAATACTGCACATGCAGTATCAGGGCCATTGTAGGCGAACAAGTGGAAAGGTAACTTGTAATTGGGCAGGCCAAATGAGGGGCTGGAGCATAGGGCCCCTTTTAGCTGCTTAAATGCCTGTTTAGCCTCATCTGTCCAGATGATAGGTGACGATGCTGGGGTTTTATTGTCATAACAGGACCTCAATACTTTATCAAAATGAGAACAGTCGGGGATCCACTGTCTGCAGTAATTAACCAGTCCCAAAAAAGCCAACATTTGCTGCTTAGTGCGCGGTTGGGGGTGATTCCTTACTGCTTGAAGTCTGTCAGCAGTGAGGGTGCGCTGACCTTTGGTTAGGCAATGGCCTAAATAGGTCACGGATGGTAGACAGAATTGTAACTTACTCTTAGAGACCTTAAAGCCATGCTCACTGAGATGCTGTAACAGTGCTAGCGTACTTTCTTTGCAGACTTCCGCCGTCACAGCTGTTATCAGAAGGTCATCAGCGTACTGATGAAGTGCTGCCCCTTCAGGCAGACTCAGAGTGGAAAGGCAGTCTTTCACCACCATGCTAAAGTAGGCGGGGCTATCAACATACCCTTGTAGGAGGCGTGTCCAAGTATATTGCTGACCCCTGTGGGTGAATGCGAATAAGGGCTGTGTATCTGGTTCCACAGGAATGCTGAAAAAAGCAGAACAGAGATCAACCACTGAGAAATGGCCATGGTCACAATCAATAGCCATGAGAACAGATGTTACACCAGGTACCAAAGGGGCTATCGGTACTACCAATTCATTAATTCGCTTTAAATCTTGAGTGAATCTCCAGGTGCCATTTGGCTTGGGGACAGTATTCACTGGTGTGTTATAGGGGCTAGTGATGCGTTGTAGTACCCCTTGCTTCACTAGAGATGACACTATAACATCAATTCCCCTAGCTTTATCCTCTGATAGTGGATATTGCTTAATATATATAGGGTCACTATGCTTAACTGTAGCGCAGTACGGGGAACAGGAAACACTGCCTACATCATCCTTGTGGGCTGCCCACAGACTGACTGGTAATTCAGAAAAGTCAGTTTGGGGTGAGGTTATTTTACAAGTGGACAACAGTGACACCTGCAGGCCATTCAGGGCACCTATTTCATTACACACTTCGTCCGAGGTGTGCACTACAAGTTTACCATTTTTAAACCTCATCTCCACCCCCAGGGCAGCCATCAAATCCCTTCCCATTAAATTATAAGAGCACGATGCCATATATACAAATCTGTGATTTAGTCTGTGAGAGCCTGCCTTCAATTCTAATGGCGGCGTAAGCGGTGTGAAGAAAGGAGACCCATCAATCCCTACAGAATCAACACTCTGGTTAGAGAGTGGCCCCTCGTAGCCCCCACCCACCGATGACATAGTAGCCCCTGAGTCAATGAGAAAAGGGTTATCCCGCCCTAACATGTTAATCATTAGAGTAGCAGGCTCCTCCCCATTGGGGGAGTCTATGGTTATAGACAAAAGGGCGGTGTTGGGGGCGTGATTCTGTGGGCAACCCTATTGAGTGTAATAGGAATGTGTAGGGGGAGGGGGAGGAGGCAGTGCGGGGGAAGATTGATTTCCCTGATGCTGCGGCTGTTGTGGCTGCTGCTGTGGGTGGTATTTACCCTTCCTTTCATCGGCCTGTCTCTTCCTGCAGTCTACAAACCAATGCCCCTCCGTACCACAATAATGGCAGTTCCCCTTTCTACGTTGAACTTGCCCTGTATTTCCTGCTGTGCGGGCTCCACCCCCTGCGTAATGCAGGAAGGCAGGGTTCGCTGTTTTAGGCAGATCAAATAACCCATCACCAGCCATTGTTCTAATCTTTTTCCCCACATCCTCTACAGTCAATCGTGATCGGTCGGTTAACTGCAATTTCAGCAAAGGCCGCACTTCGAGTGCACAATTGTTAAGGAAAGTGGAGACAAAGAGGCAATCTGGCACGTGGTCATCTAATTCAAACCCGCCTAAGTGAATCCAAGCGTCTTTAAATCTTTTAAAGAAAACAGGCACTGGTTCTTTCTTTTCCTGTTTACAGTTAGTTACATGTGAAAGGTCCCTACTGGCGTGTCTTTCACCTATCAGAAATTTAGTAAGCTGCTTCTGAAGAATAGATATAGCGTTAGGGTTGTCTCGCCAGTAAAAATAACTTTCCCCATCTTTTTTGGAAGATGAGGATTTTGCTTTACTCCAGATTCAGAATTCAGAATATTTATTGTCATTGAACTTACATCCAACGAAATTATGTCCCACTCATCCTCGTCCTACTCCTGGGGATTTGCCTGGAGCTGATCATTCTCTGCAGCTAAGCAGGAAACTGTATCGAGTAAATGCGTCTCGTTGTATTTATTACCCATTTTGGACATGATTATGAATTTATAATCTGCGCCGGTAAAATGACTGTGTCGCGATAATTTTATTAACATGTCCACGAAGTGTAAAGGTTTGTCCACTTCAGGCAACATGCTCAAAATATATTTCAAAGTTAAGACAGACGGCAGAGTTACCTCTACGTGACCCCTCCGTTTTGATATCCACAAGTGAGCTTCATTTATTTTCTTGACGGGCGCTAGTGGGGGCGCGCAATGCTCTGCGTAAGTAGGCGCGGGCGCCGGATAGGGTGGCGGCGTGCATGGCGAGAATGAGGAAGTAGACTGTACTTCTGGATAGAGTTTAGTTGCTTTCTCTAATTTGGTTTTCTGTAACTTTGACTCAGCCTCAGCTAATAATTGTTTCTCGTTTTTTTGTCGGCTTTTTCGGTACCACATTCCTGACAGATTTTGGCAGTGAAATACCCTGTTTATCATTCCATACAGTTTGCATTTTTAACCAAACATCATACCCGTCTTTCATATATTTTTGGTCCCATTCAGGGTCACCTTCGCCTTTATATGTCAATCGAAAAGCTTGTGCCATATGATTTAGGTCAAAAGAACCCATTCGCGGATATGTAGGATACATCCCATTGGCTTCGGTCCAACCCGCTAAATTATTCACCCATAAATTTGTATAAAAACCCCAACTACATCTATTCATCCAATCACTTGGTGTTTTACCAGGATTCGGTTTAGGATAGGTGGCTCCCATGACAGATATACAGATAATATATACAGATATTCACCTCACCACGGGACAGACCGAAACTCGTGACTCACACTTTTGTTTTTAATTTAATTTCGTTTTCGATTTCTATAGCGCTCTTCCCAGCCTCGCTGTGGGTATACCTTACGTCAGTACAGAGAGTCAGACTATACTCTGTCTTACCTTACTACGCAGTTAAACAGTAATTGCTAATCAGATAGTCAGACTATACTCTGTCTTACCTTACTACGCAGTTAAACAGTAATTGCTAATCAGATAGTCAGACTATACTCTGTCTTGCCCAAGTTACGCAATTAAACAGTAATTACTAATTAGACAGTCAGACTATACTCTGTCTTGCCCAAGTCACGTAATTACAGACACACAGTAATAGTAATGTCACTAATCAGGTAGTCAAACTATACTTTGTCTTACCTGATCAGAGACATCACGTCGGGGTCACCAGATTGTTAGAACCTCTGTTCTGGGTCACTGCAGTTTTTCAGGTCTGTCGAGTGGATCAGCAACAAGCGCTTGGGATAGACAACAACACACCAAATTCTAATACAAGTTGGTTTATTGTTATCTACCAAAGAAGATGGGGCAGTCCCATCTTTTATACTGCACCCTTACAAACCTTCAAGTAGGCGGGGGCTCACATATCATTTAAGAAAATACTTCTACATATGGGAGGGAAAAATACAGATAGTTCAGAGCAGTTATAAGGAAGTGAACAATCTCTAGGAACAGAGTGCAGCCGCACCGAACTGGTTTCCTGCCCGACAGATGACCCTGAGAAGGCAGACACCACAAAAAAAAGACTGTTCGACACACAGAACCATATCTTCACACTCCTGATTAAAATACCCTGTAAAACATAAGGCAACTACCAAATATGAAAAGAAATTGCATTACAAAAACACATTAATTCTTATAGTTATAGCTAATGATTAATTAAAGCAGACAACTGCAAGTTGAAATACATGACTTGAACCCATTTTGGTAATTAATACATGAATTTACACTATTAGTTAATAAAAGGGGTTATTAGGAAATTAATACATTATGACACATTTAACTAATAACAATTACTTAATCTATGAATCATACAGAATGTTCATTAGTTGCTGATGTAGTATTGATTAATAAATTGTTTATTTCTTCATTAATTATACATTAAATCGTGATTATCTGTGCATTAATTAAACATAAATTAATGCACATTTGTGCAAACGTATTGTAAAGTGTTACCTATTTTTATCATTTAATTCTTTATACATATTTTAATATGTATAATTGGCGAGAAGACAGAGGAGCTAATCAAGGACTACAAGGTAAAGAAAACTGCTCAAATGAAATCAAACAGTTTTTGAAATCAAATTGAATGGAAAAGTTTAGCCAATAGGTCTTAAATGTAGTTAACATTTGCCTTCAATTGCATTAAGTTTCAATCTGTGATACCCGTAGACAGTCTTATGAAGCTACAAACTACCAAAACCACCAGTCTGATCTCCCATGTGGGGAGTAAGAGAGTGACTCATTCACTTGGTATACAAGGGGGTTTTATTCTTTCTGGAATATTTTACAGGTTTTTGATGATGATGATGCTGCAACTGTCCAAGAGGCCCTTACTACACATGTCCTCAACATCTTCGTGGTCAGCAAAGCCAGAGATGAAGATCTCCCCAAACAAGCTGGAATAGCCATAGAGGGAGCAGAGTTCCTTTTTGGCATCCCTGATGTGGCACATGCTTGTACCTACCTGATGGGCCTTATCTATGCCTTGGAACTAAGGTACCCTATCAAACTGAAATACACCTTTGAAGTGTTTCAGAAGATCTTCCTAGAGCTGGAGGATGTCAACCAAAAGGTGTCCTCCAAAGTTCATGATCTCAAGGTCAGTTTACATGCATAAAAGCCATAAAGACATTGCTAGACGTTTTAAGTGCCCTCTTGTCAAAGTTTACAGTTGTCTGTTTTACATTGCATCTTCTCAGGTTTTCCACCATGCTTCTTCAGTTTACATTTTTATGCTTTGAAGCTTGAATATGCTAAAATATGTTATGTGGTGTAAATTCCATCAGTTGTCTGCTGTTTGTTTTGTAGACATCTTTGCAAAAGTTCCCTTTACTACAGTGGCTGGGAAGTGCAAAACAGATTAACAAATTTGAAAACAAAATTACATTTCTGGGGCTCGTTCTTCGTACGTTGCTTAAAACATCCGAGATCAAATGAGACATCCAAGATGATATCATCATGCTAATCATGATCCGGCTAACTGGGTTCTTCGAACACACCTGTTGTTTATGATTAGTATCGCTGGATTGAGTTATCTGAGATAATTGCGCGTTCATGCGTTGGTTTAAAAGGGGATATGTATCGATAGTAGAAACAATGATTAGCAACGCTGTTATTGGCTGGTCAGCATGGCCAAATAACGTGCCCAGTTTTTCTCCCAAGCAGAACAAGAGCTTTTAATGGAAGGTTATGCCGAATTTGAGTCTTTAATTAAAATGACAGGAAACACCTCGAAGTCTGCAAAAGCCAGGAGAGAGGGCTGGCAAAAAGTAGCAGACAAATTAAATGCGTTAGTGCTGCCCATGTTACATGTTTTTTCCTTGATATGTTATTTTATTTATATTTTTATTTTTATATACTGTTTAAAAGTTTGGGGTCAGTAAGACTTGTAATAGTCTTTAAAGAAGTCTCTTATGCTCATCAAGGCTGCATTTATTTGATTAAAAATACAGAAAAAAAAATCAATATTGCAAAATGTTTTTACAATATAAAATAATGTTTTTTTTTTATTTTAACATACTTTAAAATAGAATTTATTCCTGTGATGAAAAGCTGAATTTTTATCAGCTGTTACTCCAGTCTTAAGTGTCACATGATCCTTCAGAAATCATTCTAATATGCTGATTTATTATTAGAATGATCAATGTTGGATAATATCAACAGTTGTGCTGCCAAATATTTTTTGGATGTGACTTTTTCCCAGGATTCTTTCATGAATAACAAGTTTAAAAAGTACAGTGTTTATTCAATATATATATATATATATATATTTTTATAACAATGTAAATTATTTATTATTAACTTTCAATATTTTTTTAATATAATTATTAACAACGTACATCCTTGGTGAATAAAAGTATTAATTTCTTCAAAAAAAAAAAATGTACTGACCCCAAACTTTTTAAGTGTAGTGTATATATATATATATATATATATATATATATATATATATATATATATATATGTGTGTGTGACCCTGGACCACAAAACCAGTCATAAGGTTAAATTTTACAAAACAGAGATGTTTACATCATATGAAAGCTCAATAAATAAGCTTTCTATTGATATATGGTTTGTTAGGATGGGCCAATATTTGGCCGAGATACATCTATTTGAAAATCTGGAATCTGAGGATGCAAAAAAATCTAAATACTGAGAAAATCACCTTTAAAGTTGTCCAAATGAAGTTCTTAACAAAGCATATTTCTAATCAAAAATAAAATTTTGAAATATTTATAGTAGGAATTTTACAAAAAATATTCATGGAACATGATCTTTACTTAATTTCCTAATGATTTTTGGCATAAAAGAAAAATCAATAATTTTGACCCATACAATGTATTTTTGGCTACTGCTACAAATATACCCCAGCGACTTAAGACTGGTTTTGTGGTCCAGGGTCACATATATATATACAGTTGCAATCAAAATTATTCAACCCCCTTGACCTGCAAGACATTTTGCTACAGAAAACAACATTTTGTGAAACAAATTAAACAAAGGCATCAGTAAACTATCAAAGAAAGTTTATTAAGACACATTTGAGTAATTCTGAGAATGTAAGTTGATGAATAATAATAATAATAAAAATCAAATTGGCTCTAAACATTCATGTTAAATTATTCCTCCCCTGAAAAAGCTTTCAGATCACTGATAATCTTTGGTTTTTACTTTGCCACTGCTTGCACCAAATTCAACCATGTATTTTCAATGAGAATTACATCTGGAAACTGAACAGGCCACTTAAAAACATTCTATGACTGATCCCTGAACCAAGCATAAGTAGATTTGAATGTATACTTTGGGATGATTGTCCTGCAGGAAAGGCCATTTATTATTAGCTTCAGACATTGCACAAAAGGCATCACAATGTTTGCCAAAACAAATGGTGATGGTGTTCTTCGGCTTATAAGCTTTGTCTTTTTTGCATCAGACATACTGCTGATCCATACATCCAAAAAAGTTCCACTTTGGTCACATCACTCCATAAAACATTCTTCCAGAACTCCACAGGTCTAACTAAATGAATTTTAGCATGTTCAAGTCAGCTTTTTGTTCTTCTTGGTCAAGAATGGTATTCAGCAAGATTCCTCAACATGAAGACCATACTTGTCTAGTGTCCTTTTTATACACAGCATTGAAATATTTTGCCTCCTTTCGTCTGGTCATCTTGCAAGTCTTTGGCTGTACATTGCAAGTTTTTCTCAGTTGATCTGATCAAACATTTTATGATATTGTGCTTTTTTGTTCAACACCCTCAAAGATTTTCTGGTTCAACACACTTTAATCTAAGGAATAAGGCTGCCAGCTGTGTCTCTAGGGACTTGTAATGTCTTAGAAATCTTCATGTAGTTTAAGATAACAAACTAGTTCTTCTCTATTGATTTTGTGTGAGCTCTCTGTTGACTTTACCATATTTGCTACTCCCTATCAGCACATGAATGGGCTAAGAGTATACTATGTGTAACACCCCAAGCTAATTCCATTTTTAATACGTTTGTAAAGGCTTAATTATGTTTTAAGACAATTTTGTTCCTGACCATAAAAATAACTGTCTTAAAACAGCAATGTTGAATAGGGGTTGAATAATTCTGACATAGCTGTGTTATTAAAAAATCTTATAACTCAAAAACATTACATTATATATTGACATTATCACTTTTAATATGCCAGAAAACTGTTGTAGATGCAATTTAGTCCTGAATCTTCAGAAAGAGCAAAAATCATTTGTAAAGTACTGCAGTCTCTGGGGGTTAAATAATTTTGATTGCAACTGTATATATAGGCTATATAGACTATATAATGTGTGTGTAGTTGTGGTCATCATTCGTGTGTGAATCGTCATAATTATTTTCTACAATTTCTTGCAAAATACTTTTCTTTTCCCACGTGAGTCAGTCCGCGTCAGTCGTGTTCATTAACCAATCAGATGTGACCTCGCCATTTCAACCAATCATAACCCGCCAGGAGCGCAGCCTAAATCCTGTTTACATGAAATAAACCTGCTCCCGAGCAGGTTTAAGCTTGCGCACATGTTGCTATGACAGCAAATCCAGAATGAGCTTCGAAGAACCAAACAATCCAAGATCATGCCAAATCGTCAACAATTAAATCCAGCTAACTGAGTTAGCGACGTACGAAGAACGAGCCCCAGGAAACAGAATACATTTTTGGAAACACATTTACATTTTCAGAAACAAATGTACATTTTCAGAAACAAATGTACATTTTAAGAAACAAATGTACATTTTAAGAAACAAATGTACATTTTAAGAAACAAATTAACATTTTAGGAAACAAATTTATATTTTAAGAAACAAATATACATTTTCGGAAACAAGTTTACATTTTTAGAAAAAAATTTACATTTTATTAAACAAGTTTACATTTTCAGAAACAACTCTACAAGAGGCAAAACACAGATACAAATCCTGAAACAAATTAACAAAAAGCCGGTTCCACGCGGATAGGCAACGTCCTAAAGACTGAATGTGATGTGACCTCATTTAGTAGTTCAAATAAATAATTAGTAGTTCTGCTACTCTCTGGAAGTCAGTTAGTCAGTCAAATTTGTTTCCTAAAATGTTAATTTGTTTCTAAAAATGTAAACTTGTTTCCGGAAATGTATATTTTTTTCTTAAAAAGTAAATTTGTTTCCTAAAATGTACATTTCTTTCCGAAAATATATATTTGTTTCTTCCAATGTAAATGTGTTTCCAAAAATGTATATATCTGTTTCCTGAAATGTAATCTTGTTTTCAAATTTATTGGAGTTTTTTCGAATGTAAATGTGTTTTGCACTTTTCAGCCACCCTACTTTACATTAGAAGAACCAGAAAGTAATAGGATGCAAATCCCATGAGTTGTGTGTTGGGTCATTGGCATTGTCTTATGGCGCGTCTGCCGCTGGCATCTCAGGTGTTTCAATGTTGTCAGTATAATGGAGTTTACGGTCCTATTTTCTTATCAAAGTGTCTTTGGTATATATATTGTATGTTCCGTGACATGAAATACACTAAAATATTACAATACATCTTGAACTATTGTTAAACAAGCCCTTTTGTTAAGTTGAATAATTAATACCAGATGTTGTTTGAATAATATGAGCATTGTTGCAGAGTATACAGTATTAGAGCTGAAACTAAAAATAATATTCATTGTTTTACAATCTGTCTTTTGTCAATTACTTAGTTTTTGATGGTAAAATGTTTCCCGAAGCCCAAATGTGTTGTTTTAAAGATGAATTGATTATTAAGAATCCACTAAACAAATCTGTAATGAATTGAGTAATGTATTGAGTACAGTACACCCAGTTATTGCCCAGTTCAGTGGCAGTACATGTATGATATGAGTTTTGTGTGAATTTGCAATAAAATGTAAATTTTGGTGACTTGTGAACTCTTGATTGTGTTTCACCTTTCCTCTCGTGAAACTGTCACAATTTGTACCAGGGAATTCACCCTCTTTTTGTTATGTCATTTTTTTCTACAGCACCATGAGGCCAAAATGTCCATTTTTACATTGGACAGATTGACCAACATACAGATCACGTACAGTACTAGATTTAAGTTGCTCACCATAACAAAAACATATTGTGTTTTATCTACTGAGAAATAGTAAGGCAACTTTTTGCATCATTTTATCACGTAGATCAAACAAGAGTTGTCTTTGTATGTACAGCATTCATTTTGCAAGTCAGGGTAACTTAAATTTGCAAGTAAAGTTAACTCACTTTTGCTAGTAAAGTCAACATTAATATTGCTAGTAAAGTCAACTTACCACAGTTGAGTTGCCTTTGTTTGCAAAAGTGAGTTGACTTTACTTGTAAAATTAATGTTGTATAAACAAAGACTACTCTTGTATGATCTATGGGATAAAATGATGCAAAAAGTTGCCTTACTTTTTTTAAGTAGATCAAGCTCCATATTTTTATCAGTGTATTAGCGAACAGGAGGTGAATTAATGGGTGCTTCTCAAAGGAACGACTGCTTCCTAAAACTCAGATGAGCTCAGTACAGACTCCTTTTCATTCAGTTAATTTTCGTGAATTGACGTTAGACCTTTGATGATGTACCAGCTAAGATATGCAGCTTTCCGTTTGAGAGGCACCCATAGATAAGTTTCGTTGAACTGAAAACGGCTCTGAATGAGTCGTTGATTCCCATTGATAGGATCAATTCTAAACTTCGGAATCGACTCTCAATTCCCAATGCCTTGGAATCGATAAACCGATTTTTTGGGGGGCCGGAGCACGCTTACATCATGTACAAGATAACGGAGAAAACTCCTTTTGCTAATATTCTGCCTAATAAATGTATAATTTATGACACGCATTGATTTACATATTGCTCTGACATATCTTAAAATATGTCAGTTCCATTGTTCTGTCTCAAGATCCACACCAGTAACGTTTTCTTCTAAGGCATTTTTGCAATAGCTGCTTAAATATCTTAATTTAACTAAATCCTAGTCCTGGATAAACCCTGTCTGTGAAACCAGGCCTAAATATCTGAAATCTTTTTGCTTATTTAGTAAATGCATCTTGATTTAAGAATATCTTAGTATTTTTGTCCTGTTTCTAGTCAAAATATCTATGGACAAAAAAAAAAAAAGTCTTATTTGGAGTGTGTTATAAGCAGTGTTGGGGTAACACATTATTCAGATTATCAGAATCAGATTACTTTTTTTAAGTAACTAGTAAAGTAATGCATTACTTTTGAATTTCTGAATAAATATCTGAGTTACTTTTTCAAATAAGTAATTCCAGTTACTTTCCCTCCCATTTATTCATTGACAAGTCTCCTGTCAGGAAATTGGGAGTAAACATTATGTTACTGTAGTTCAAGACTAAATGTGAACATGCATTAATTCATCTCACTCACAAAAACAGATTCAGTTTTCTTCAAAATGAATAAAAACAGTAAAAATATGACTCAGAATATGATGCAAACTTCCAATAATTGAATATGTTAAAGAACACAAATAACCTTAATGTATTTAATCCCATTTTATTAACCAGTGTCTTTGCTGCTGACCTTCCATGATCCATTTCAGCCACATGAATAAGCAAAAATTACTTTAGATAAACTAACATTTGTGCTTCATGATTTTTTTATTGCTGAAGAGTGATCTTCTCCTGCATGAAGGTACTTTTTTTCCAGTCTGAGGTGAATCCACTTCACTTTTGGTGTGAAAGTGCTTTCACATTTGCCAAACTTAGAATTTTTTTTATAAAAAAAAAGAAGCAAGCCCTGTCCAGATTTCAAAATGCAAATCTAATGTAATGCCTTACTTTCCATAAAAAGTACCCAAGTAATGTAATTAGTAAAATTTTTAGGGAGTAATGCAAAATGGTAATGCATTACTTTTAAAAGTAACTTTCCCCAACACTGGTTATAAGCATCTCAAACTCATTCAGAGATATCCAAGAGTTTGTGTGCAGCAGTATTTACGTTTTGACACACTGAAAACGATGGATAATTTACACATTGAACAACCGTCTAAAAGATCACAGTAACACACTTCACTCTGAAACAAGAAGTGCATTAAACTTTTTATTTAATTAAATTACATGTTTTCTGACTTAATGATCTCACTTAGTCTTCGTTTAGTGTGATGGTTAGAATGTATAAAACATAACTGGCCAAATGGTGATCGACAGTTTTTATACTCACAAGGGCTGATTTTAAAGGCAAGTATTCAGGAGCAATCCACACAAAATATAACGAATTGGAAAATCAAAATTTTGCAGCATTTCTAAATGATCTGAATTAAAACTGTGTTACAGATAAAAAAAAATTCTCATATGAAATTCAGATAAGAGAAATATGACTTATTTGGCTAAAAACCTGTGCACAGCAGCTTTTATAATATAATTTGCATCTAGACAGATGTACTGTTACTTCTTTCTCGACAGTAAAACTTTCGACTTTCGAAAATGGATTTCACGTCACAAAAACAGCCTTCTTCCACTTTAGAAACAGTTCCAAGGTGCAGAATATGCCATGTTTATGAAACAGAAAAGCTAGTTCACACATTCATGACCTCTAGACTGGACTATTGTAATGCATCTTTAATAAATAAGCTACAATTAGTCCAAAATGCAGCTTCTAGAGTTCTTACCAGATTAAGAATATTGGGATGACTGTTATAATACAAAATCAACCGCATATAAGGCATAAAAGCCAAACGGAAAGCAGTACACACAGGCATACGCCGTATGAAGACAAGACCACAAATATTAAAATCTAAATTTAAGAATTTATCAATCTTTTCAGAACAAGAAGAATTCTTTATCACCATTCGCTTTTGATTTCAAGCTTAACACTTAGATCATTTTTGTCCTCCACGTTTAACACACAGGTCTCTTCCTTTTTAGGAAAGTGGACCTGCAACTCATTATCTGGCAAGTTACCAGTCTTTAAGGAACTGCAAGTATTACATCTGTCTTTCTTTGGATGGTAAAGACCCAGGTTCTGCTCTTTAAATTCTTCTGAGAACACTTGCCTTGAGAAGGGTCTCAGCATCTTTTCTTCAGCAGCATGATGGTAGACTTTATACAGACTAGTCATGGACTGGAAGACAGGCTCCAGGTACTGTTTTGATGTTAATGACCCACAGTAGCAGAAAGCCACCTTTGGGAGATCCTGCAGAAAACTCTTCATGAACTCACGATCCTCACGTCTGAGGTTTGCTGCTGTATTCTGAGGTGTGTTTCCTGTGTCTTGCACCCAGTTAAGAGCACACCAATCCCCTATTCCGAGTGTTGCCAAAAATAAACTTTTACACACCCTTCTTCTCTGTCCATCAACTTTTAAGAAGTAAATAAGAGTAGATACCCTTCTGGAATTTTCACAGCCCCTTCTCCTCATTACTGGCATTACATCCACCAAACCACGCACATACGTTTTCTTCTCTTCCCAGTTCATGTTCTCCCAGAAACATTTAAAAATCTTCTCTCTGTCTGCTTCTTCAATTGTACCGCATTGATGCTTGGAGGACTTCACACATCCAGCTGACTGACATCTTGGTCCCATCACTCCCATCTCACTCCTGCCGGGTTTTATTCCGCACACACCTGCTCCATTATATACTCACTTTTTGTTCAACCGCTGCCCGCATAGAATAATTTTCTTCCTGACTGTTCCCGCTAAATTCATTTCTAGAATCTCACATTTAACCATTAGGAAACAATATAGAGTATATAAAACTTTTTTTTTTCAGCACATCCATTACATTTCCACGTTCCATTTTTAAGACGTGTTATCGCCCTTCGGCGCAGCTGAAAGAGTTCCGTGTTCAAGTGCACGCAATAGGCTAAAGCTTGCCACAAAGCCCCGGCAAAAGTATAAAAGCCTGTTATAGGATTGTGAAGGACAAGGTGTTATTCTCTTCCTCACCACGGGGGCAGTAAAATGCAATATTTTCTCTATAAGTCATGTCATGGTATAAAAGAAGAGTACAACCTGCAATGGCTGAAACCTGGCCTTGTCAAAATGGCCAAACTTGGCTTTATTGAGGGACTTTAGTTTTATGCTCAACTGAAAAAAGACTTTTTGTTCTGTGGAGGAATATGCTGTTTGATATGGAGACTGTAGAGGAAATTAAAAATGTTCTTTTATTTACAAAGATCTTCATCTCACCATTGATTCATCATTTGTGTATGGGTCTTCCAGTTTGCTAGGAACTTTGGTACTGATTACAACAGGCATAGGGATTAAGATGGACAACTATGTTGGCATGTGAACTGGAAAATATATTTATTTTATTCACTCTATCACTTTTTATTAATCATCCGTGGACTGTGACCTGCTTTTGATTCTACTAAGGTTTTTTTTGTGTGTGTGTTTGTTTGGTGGTTCATTTTCTTATGCTGTAAGTGTTCTCAAAAAAATTGAAATGATTTGAGATGTGTGCTTATTGTTCTTACTAAATATAAAATATCAATTTTGCATTTAATAAGGGACTGCAATTGGTTACCTTATTATAAATTAAGTTGTATAGCAGTTTTTGGAATTGGTTAAACCAAAGACCGTTATAAAAGTAATTCTTTATTTTATAAAAACACAACGTTTTATTAATATTGTGAGTGCACACAAATAAAAGTATACCCTTTAGAGTTCTGAATGATGCATTACTGTTACCTTTTTGACCAAAAATAATGCCATTTTTAAAATTGCTTTAACTGAAAAAAAATGTAAGTGATTGCGCTGGCACCTCCATGTCCTAAAAAAATGCATTTAGCTTTCACTCTCCGCTATTAGGTGGATATGCACATATGTAGGTTAAACGTTTAAATTAGCATTGTTATATGCTATTTTAGCCAAGTCATGATTTGAGAAAGCAAAACTGATCAAACATAGACTATAATCAACTCACTGTCTGGCACTGGTCGCTTGGTCGTTACTTTAAGAAACAAAAAGCTTATATTTAACAAACAAAAATGCTCCAAACATTTTTTCTAAATTAACTTAAATATAAAATAAAAAAATAATAATTCTAATCACTTTACCATTACATACAAAACCGAACTATTTTAATTGCTAAAACAGTAGTATAAGCTGTTTTAGGATAAGGGGAAGATGTGTGCGCTCAGAATAGCAACAAAACATTGTGATTTTGTAAAATAATGAAAGCAAACAGGATGCGCTTTCTGCTGTCTGTGAACTTGAATGGGTCACTTAGAAACTCTGTGGATACTTGCCTTTCAGAAATGAAAGATATATCCATAGAGAGTTAAATTTCTACTTTCAAATGAACCAATTCAAATTGAAAACATATTTTTTTTGACAGTCAGTGTTACCGACTTTATCTCTTAAGTCGGAAAAAAAAAGCACTTATCAATAAATTATTGAAACGTTAATGCAGTCTCCTTGCGGTTTTTACCTGACACATTCATTGCGCTGTGGCAAGTTTTATGCATACACTTGATCACTTATTAGGCTATGTGGGCAATTAAAGGCTCATTATTGTGATTTAAATGATTTTTTTTTTATATAAATGTATGATTAGTCGACAAATGCTTAACCTTTAAATGCATACCTCGGGAAGTAATTTACTACCCTCTCCCTTCTTCATTTTTTTTTAAGTTTGGCATCAGCTTTCTTAGTATTCCTTAATCTATTCAATATGAACAATAAAACAAGAAAAACTTATTAGAACTTTAGATGACGCCAACCCTGAACCAACACACCAAACTTCCATTTTTTTCTGAAAATGCAGTTACTATTTTAAAAGTATTCACTTTTTTGCTTAAATACCATCATTTCCTTACTGCCTGAATTGTATTACATTAAAACTGTACATTAAGGCCCGGTTTCACAGACAGGGCTTAGACTAAGCCAGGATTAGGCCATAGTTTAATCAGGACATTTAAGTATTTTTTATAAACGTGCTTAGAAAAAAACATTACTTGAGTGCAAAACAAAGGCATTGATATATTTTAAGATCAATCAGTGCCATTTTATTTCAGTTGAAATAGTTCAGACTTACATTTTAATCTAGGACTAGGTTTAAGCCTTGTCTGTGAAACCGGGGGAAAATGTCATATGGACTGTGACACAGTCACTCTTAATTATAATGTAGAAATATGCATTTTCTGTAAAGCTACTTTGAAACGATATGTTCTGAGGAGTTACACAAAAATTGTGAACTGAAACTTGTGATTATGCAAATTGAAAAGTTTTGATACTCAATATTGTTTTGACTGTATTACTATAATACATTTTTACCATTGCCATTAAAAACTGATGGCTCACCTTTTTTGATTATGAAAAATAAGCATAAGTAAATACTAAAAATTAACGGTTTACATTGTTTTTAATGTTACACAATATACTTTGTATTAAATTGTCAAATAAAACGGCTTTAATTAGGACACTAATATGACATCCAAAAAAAACCTGTTTATTTCTGTAGACATTCATACATTTTAATAAGGATCAAATGACTGATCTCAGCTTTCATAAGAAAAACCAACCTGTTTGTTCCTCAGTATCTTCTTGTTTCAGACTGAATACTTCCGCAATCCTTATGCCTTAATTTTCCTCTTTAATTAACGCCATCTTTATAATAGTGTCACGTGGATCTTAGATGCTTCACATGAGATTTTCTGTGTGTCTGGAGATTTAAAATAAGAATAATTAACAGAAAATCCAAACTAAATCTTTAAGTCAATTAGAGTAAAAGTTAAAGGTCTTAAATGATCCAAATAGCCCAAAAATAAATAAATCTTTCTGTTAATAAGTATTTGTAAGTAATTTTCAGTGGTATATTTGGCATTTAATAATTTCTAGATTACATTCAATAGATTCCACTTTCGTGAGAACAGTGACAGCTTTGAGTTTGTCGTTTTAAATGCATTCACACTGTTTTGTGCCCTTCGAATCACTGAATCGTTTTGAAAAGAAATTGATTCAATTGACTCGGAGTTTCAAAAAGCTCCGTTTCTCATCACTACTAATCCTGTGACTGAATTCGTGTTTACTGTAAACTGATTCACGAAAAAGGGAGCGAAATGAAAAGTATCGTGTTTGTTATTCACGTACAGATAGGTTTTCCTCACATACATAAAAAAAAATCATTTAAAAAAAAATATTAAATGTTTGATGAAACACTGCAACGTTACAATGAATGATTATCAATTCATTTTACATCCTTGTAAAAACGATTACACTGCCTTAACGATTTCTAGAGATTTAAACACTGTAAACTCTTAAAAACACCAACCTCTCTTCAGCCGAATCCCAAACACAGGAGCGCAGTCTTATGGCGTCACATCGCCAAAGCAAAATAAAAGTCCTGTGTTGGCCATTAATACATTGTGTATGCAGAAAACATATACATAACAAACATATGTCCGCTGTATTCTGAGTTTAATTTCTGGTGAAATGGGTTTCAAGAAAGAAATAAGAAGTTATTGCAAAAAATATTTCAAATTGATTTAGTATTATTTTATATACTGTTGAACCTTTGCAAAAAATTGTTTAAAAAAATTGCTAAAATACTATTTTGTATTTTACGCACCTTTTTATTGATATAGGTTTTTAATGTTATCATGTCCTCAGTGCAAAGTAATCCACTTATAATCCAGAAATATTAACCATGAAATTATAAAAAACTCAAAATATTTATAAATAATGTTATAGACTAGGCTAAACTGCAACTACTCATACATATGAAACTATAGTTATTTTTGTTACAATTTAAATACTTTACGGTGTCTCTAAAGTCACCTTCCACCCTGTTAGTATGTGCTTTATTCTCGCCTTTGAAAATAGACTGCAATTCCATTGAGACCATTTTCAGGAAGTGATATTGTTAATTTTTCCCACTTGAATTCAACTGTAATATATATATATATATATATACACATATGTGTGTGTGTGTGTGTGTGTGTGTGTGTGTGTGTACCAATAGCCAAAAATACCACCAAGATATTTTGTAAATTTCCCACTTTAAATATATCAAAACTTTATTTCTGATAAGTAATATGCATTGCCATGAATTTCATTTGGACAACTAAACAAACGCGATTTTCTCAATATTTTGATTTTCAAAGTTGTATCTTGGCCACATATTCTCCTATCCTAACAATCACACATCAATGGAAAGCTTATTTATTCAGCTTTCAGATTATGTATAAATCTCAATTTCGAAAAATTTACACTAAATACTGGATTTGCAGTCCAGAGTCACATTTAATTCCATCTTTGTTATACCTGATAATGAGCTAATTAGTTAAACCAAGGGGCTAATCAATATACAGTATATTTCAAGAAACCGCTCCACTTTCAGTTGTTTCAAAATTTAAAGGTCACATATTATGCACATTTTTGAAGGTTTATGTTAGCTTTTGATGTCCTTAAGAATATATATTTGCGGTATAAGTGCCAAAAACCATCTCAATATTTTTTACAGCTCCCCTCTTTGGAGCTCTGTCAAGAACATCCGTCTAATTAACATTCATGAGCCTCTCTTCTGATTGGCCTGTTGTTTTCTGAGTGACACACGGCCAGTTCTGTGTGAACAAAATCCAGAACCGATACCATAAAGGCTGTGATGTAGTGATGATGCACATTATCGTGCGACTCTTCACGATGAAAAATGTGTGCAAACTGGAATGAAGCAGCGATCAAGGAGTTCCTCACTATCAGCGCTGAAGCACAGATCTTTCAGCAGTTTCAGTTTAGTGCAATGCATGCGTTGCATTACACCTCACATGTCTTAACGTGATCTTTACAGGTTGAGTTTAAAGCACTCTCAGATTTCAGAAAATAACTGTGTGAATAGCTGGGTTTCAGTCACGTGATTATGATGACGTGCAAAGGCGGGGCGGGAGGGCAGGAAGTAAACATGGAGAATACGTCTATGGAGGAAACCGTTGTGGAGAGTCCGTATTGTATGAATTTAGAACCAGTTTCAAGAAATAGATACAAGGAGTTAGTAAACAGATATGTTGGATGTGACTCGTTCCTCATGAAGATGAGTGAGTTTTCAGTCGAACTTGAAGATTTGCTGACAGTGGACGCTGTTGACATCACCAACTATCTGTTCCTTCAGACATCGTACTACACCAGACAGCAAATGAAGGCATATAAAAGTCTGGAGGTTTACAACTTTTTTGTCAGCAGGTGGGTCCACAACCTCGGTACAAAACGGCTCCACGATGATCATCGTTTGGTCTTCGCCAGGGTGAGTGTTTGTTCTTATATTGTTTTATGTGTGAAAATGCTAGCAGTAACGGCTAACGTTATAATGTCAACAAACATGCAACACATCTTAATGACGACGTTAGACTGACAATCGTTTATGTTTCAAGGTAAACCACTCTCAGAGATCAGGCGAAACACCTCTGGGATGGAGAAGTCATAGCAGGCACGAAATCTCTTTCTCTCACACACATACACATAGCCTAGAATCTAGACGCGCCCCTAGCGGCAGCAAATTATATTTGCTTCTAAGGTCAGTCTAGTTACTCTCAATTCACTTAAATTTCCGAAAAATCCAAGATGTACCGGGCCAATCACGAGTCGGTGGGCGGGCTTAACATGATGACGACTGACCTGCGACCATAAGTTCAGTCAGACATGAATTCCTGGTTCCGTGAATTAAGCGTGGAAAACTGAACAGTATTTATATATTTTTTTTACTTTTGATACACAGCCACGTCCATGTGTCCTGAGCAGGAGCTCGTTACATCTGAACGCGCTGTGGTGTAGAATACGCAAACACCGGAAGCGATCTGTGGCGTGTATACGACACTCATTGTTTACACAGCACAAGAGATTGTGGATATAGCGGCTATTCAAAATGGTAATTACTTGCGCTTGTCCTGGTTGTTCAGACCCATTTAAAGCTGAAAAAGATTACGTTTGCTTGCGCAAACTCATCCTGGACTTTTTTTTTTTTTTTTTTTTTTACATATTTCCCCTTTCGGTGTTTGCGTATACTACATCAAAGCGCGTTCACATGTGACGAGTCGAATCATAGATATGCTAAACTCGTGCTCATGACAGATGGACGTGGGTTTGTATCAAAGGTAAAAAGAAAATTATATAAATACTGCTCATTTTCTTGCAAAAACCGACCGTTTCGTGTCTTAGGACATCAATGTATCGTCACGAGCCGCAGGGTGTAATTTGGATTTGTCTGTGCATGTTTTTGTTTACTTTTAAAGGTTTAGTGCCCATCTATGTCTATTATTTAGCTGACAGACTGCACAGTGCACTGATTTTTGTTAAAAATCTTCGTCGCTCTGACTACGTCACCTGACCGACTAAGTCTCTGATTGGTTGTAGCGCTATCCTATTGCGTGGAGAGGAGTTTGAAAGACAACCGTTTATCCCACCCCTCCGGTTGAGCCCTGTCTATGGAGAGTGCCCAGACCCTACATTTATGTGGGTCTGGCTTGCCAGGCTAACATACACACACACTGCTAGCATACTGGAGAGAGCTTTAAAGAGGTCATGAACTGGATTGTTTTATTATTTTATCATGTTGCCTGGGGTGCCCTTATAATGTTAGTTTGGTTTTTACATCAAATATTATATTGTCATAATTTGAAAATAACATGCATTTTTCCTAGCCTCTGATTTGAATGCTCTAGGCTATATTGCACATCCTCAAAATGTGCTTTGGCAATACTGTAACAAATGTCATGCCAATAAAGCTACTGAAACTGATTGCACTTTTCCCCTGGTGTAGATTGCATTTGAGGTGTATATATATATATATATATATATATATATATTAGGGCTGTCAAATGATTAAAATTTTTAATCAGATTAATCAGACTTTTCAGTGGATTAATCATGATTAATCACAATTTGCAACGACACCTGAATCCTAACCATTTGTTTTTCTGAAATGCATACCAAAATATAAATAACAGGACACAGATACATAATTTTCATATTTTCATATTATGTCAGGGCCCGCATCGGGCCTGTTTTAGGCTACTCCTTATTTTTTATATTTTAGACATCCATCAATTATGTGGCGCTGGTGGAAACAGCCAAGACTTTCGCTTTTACTTTCGAATCCGGCTAGGATGGCGCAACTGGAAGTGATCCGCGTTCAATCGCACGCAGTAGGCTGAAACTTGCCACAAAATACCGGCAAAAATAAATAATAAATGTGTCGGGAAAAGAGTAAGGACATATCTGAATTATTTATTAATAAAGTGTATTCAATGTGAGTCAATGTGAGTCAATGTCGCAAAGATCCTGCAATCTCATTTTTGGACGCGCCTTGAGAGAGAAATGTATCCTTAAGGATTACATATCAAACAAGTTTTTGTTTTCGATTTGTTTTATTTCGTTAAGTAATAATTTAAAGCTTTCTATAGATATGTTTATCATGTCTGTGAGGCATGCATTTAGCTTTATTTTTCTTAAGCACTCCTGTTCAAGAACGAGACGACAGAAAGCGCATCATTTTTGTTTTCTTTATTTTATAAAAACACTGCAACGTTTTTTGGTTTATTACTTTTTCCTTTGTGAGCAAAAATGACGGATAATTTGAAATTGCTTCCACTATAAAAATGGAAAGACTGAGCTGGTGCCTCGATGACCTGCAAAACGGCTTTATCTTCCACTCTCCACTCTGTCACTGTGTCAGTCACCGCTCTTTCGAGAATGAACGTATTTGTACGATGTACAGATGTAATTCCCAAAACATAAGGAAAACGAAAGTTTCATACAAATTCTGAATGGATTATGGCATGGAAAGTGCAAAGCGCGCTCCCTTTATTATCACTAAAAGCGTCACAAATCTAGTTCATAGAGATCTCACAACGTTCCGTTATAATCAATAAAGCTTTCTAAACTACACAATGAATATTTTATTTACATCGCGTCTACACTTAGTCAGGAGATGAACAACGCTGGATTGTTTGTCAGATCTTCAATTGCTTTGCTTTCGTTTGAGGGTAGGCTATATAGCACCGTCTACCCCTGTAGAACCGGGCCTAAGCTTGGCTATAACCACTCCAGTTGCAGAGGGGCTGTCGCCCAGGCTTGTACTTGTTAACTGTAGGCTACCATCATCATTCTATTTATATTTGAATCCGTCCATAGGCTCACCTTGCTCCATCTCGCCTCTAGCTCCCCAATACTGACAAATAATTCGTCACACTGCGCATGCGTGAAATGCGTTAAAAAATTTGACGTAATTAACAACAACAAAATAATTAACGCCGTTAACGCGTTATTTTTGACAGCCCTAATATATATATATATATATATATATATATATATATATATATATATATATATTAGGGCCGGGACTCGATTAAAAAAAATAATCTAATTAATTAGAGGCTTTGTAATTAATTAATCGAAATTAATCGCATTTTAATCGCATATAAATATTTGACCTGAGAACAGTGAGCAGTACACTTTTTCATATGGATTTTTAGTATACCATTGAATAATGACTGAATACATAAGCTTAAGCAACAAAATATTGTTTATTTTTGTTCAACCAAGTCCAACAGACCGGTGCAATATTGCCATTAACTGTAGCAATCGGATATTTAGAAATGTAGTAGCCTACATTTCAGAAATTCAGGTACCCTATAGGTGTAGGTACCTATAGGTAGTAGTAATGCGCGGGTCGTCTCGGGTAACCCGCGGGTCGGGTCGGGTTCGGGCGGGTAAAGAAATAGTCACTTTATTTGCGGGGCGGGTCATTAAAAAATAAAAAAATAAAAAATAATAAAATAAAAATGTATGTGTCACAAGGAGGGTCAGAGACGTTCGGATCCATTTGCAGCATTTATTAGGTAACACAAAACAAACAAACACAAAGGGGCAGGCAGAAATCGTCGTCAAAAAACAGGCAGAAAGGTCGGGGCTGGCAGCAAGAATCAAACACGGGAGGGAGTCCAGGAATCAAAACACAGGGAAAACAAACTCGGGAAGAAACGCTCGGAAATACAGACCATACGGAACAATAAGACTTCGCAGAGTGGCTGTGTGTGTGAGAAGCTTAAATGTGATGAGGTGCAGCTGTGAGCGGTAATCAGTAAAGTGAGAGCAGGTGAATGCAGTGATAAGTGCAGTGGCTTGTGGGGAATGAAGTCCAGAATGTGTTGTGCAAGAGTTCATGATGATAGGATTGACCAGATACGTGACAGAGCCCCTCCCCAAGGAGCGGCTTCCAGACGCTCTAACCACCTTATACAACCTGGAGGGTGGTGGAGCGGAGGCGGAACAGGAGGAGGGATGGAGGGCCAGGTCCATGTAGGGGTACAGGAACTACAGACTGAGGCGGAGCCGACGGAGGGAGAAGCCATGGTGGAGGAAGGGTTGGCTCCTGCCTGGGGCCGACCGACGGAGGTGGAGCCGGTGGAGCCCGAGGCGAAACTGGAGAGTCGATGGTCCTGGGCGACACAGAGGATCCGGAGGACCAAGGCGGAACCCAAGGCTCTGGCGACCCCAGCGGAGATGGAGGTCCGGAGGTACGCAGCGGAGCCGGAGTGACAGAGGATCGAGGCTGTGCCCACGGGAGGGAGGAGGTCCACAGAGCCGGCAGGACGGAGTGACGAGGCGCAGCCGGAGGAGTAGAGTCCAGAGGCGAAGGTGGGGTGACGACTGACCGGGGCGGAGCCGGAGAGACGATGGAGCCCGGAGGAGCTGGTGGGCCGACGGCCGACAACGGAGACGAGGGAGCACAGAGCCGGGGTGGAGCCGCAGGGTCAGAGGGCCGAGGTGGAGTCCAGGACTCTGAGACTGGAGGTGATGGTGAGGGATCCTTCAGTCTGGACACCGATGGAGACTGGCAGTCCCACGGCAAGTCCTCTGCACCGAAGGTGGGATGTGGGTGAGCAGAGGGACTGTCAGGAGACAGAGGTGGCGGGACTGGAGCAGCAGGGAGGGTGGGTGGGAACAGTCCATGCATGAGCTCCGTGACCAGAACCGGGAAGACAGGAATCTCAGGACGACTGGATGGAACCAGCGGAGGCTCTGGAAGGCCGGGCGGGACCAGCGAAGACTCTGGAAGGCCGGGCTGAACCAGTGGAGATTCTGGAAGGCCGGGCTGAACCAGCGGAGATTCTGGAAGGCCGGGCTGAACCAGCGGAGGCTCTGGAAAGCTGGGCTGAACCAGCGGAGGCTCTGGAAGGCCGGGCGGGACCAGCGGAGGCTCTGGAAGGCCGGGCTGTACCAGCGGAGGCTCTGGAAGGCCGGGCTGAAACAGCGGAGATTCTGGAAGGCTGGGCTGAACCAGCGGAGATTCTGGAAGGCTGGGCTGAACCAGCGTAGATTCTGGAAGGCTGGGCTGAACCAGCGGAGGCTCTGGACGGCCGGGCGGAAACAGCGGAGGCTATGGACGGCCGGGCGGAACCAGCGGAGGCTCTGGAAGGCTCGGCGGAACCAGCAGAGGTTCTGGAAGGCCGGGCTGAACCAGCAGAGGCTCTGGAAGGGCAGCCATCTTGTGCAATGGCTCTGGAAGGGTGACCATCTTGAGAGCAGACTCTGGAAGGGCAGCCATTTTGCGAACAGACTCTAGAAGGGAGGTCATCTTGTGAAAAGACTCTAGAAGGGAGGCCATCTTGCTTACAGAGTCATGCGAGGCAGCCATCTTGGCCGGGAACTCAGGAACAGAAGCCATCCTGGCAACAGGCTCAGGAGGGGCGGCCATCTTATGAACAGGCTCAGGAGGGGCGGCCATCTTGTGAACAGGCTCAGGAAGGGCGGCCATCTTGTGCTGTGGCTCTGAGCTGGAACTTACTGTGGAAAGATGGCCCTCCTCCACAATTCCCACAGTAAAAGGAGAGCCACTCAACAAAAGAGCAAGATCCATATAATATTGCAAAGTGCAGCCCGGTTCAAACATTGGCATAAGGGAAGCCAATGGCTCTAAGAGTCCTCCACGGAAGAAAATCATAAGGCATTGTTCATCCATAGAAGACAGATTTGCCAATTCGATGAAGGCCATGACATAATCCTCAATAGTCTGCTCACCCTGCTTGAGAAGCATGATCTGCACCGTTGGATTCATGCTGGAACCGGATGACACCATACTCGCTGCTGGATCCTTGTAGTGGCAAAGTCTTCTGTCACAAGGAGGGTCAGAGACGTTCGGATCCATTTGCAGCATTTATTAGGTAACACAAAACAAACAAACACAAAGGGGCAGGCAGAAATCGTCGTCAAAAAACAGGCAGAAAGGTCGGGGCTGGCAGCAAGAATCAAACACGGGAGGGAGTCCAGGAATCAAAACACAGGGAAAACAAACTCGGGAAGAAACACTCGGAAATACAGACCATACGGAACAAAAAGACTTCGCGGAGTGGCTGTGTGTGTGAGAAGCTTAAATGTGATGAGGTGCAGCTGTGAGCGGTAATCAGTAAAGTGAGAGCAGGTGAATGCAGTGATAAGTGCAGTGGCTTGTGGGGAATGAAGTCCAGAATGTGTTGTGCAAGAGTTCATGATGATAGGATTGACCAGATACGTGACAGAATGTTGTGTGCAATTCCCTAGCCTATATTACATATTTGGGAATATCTATTTTCATATTTTATTAAGTTCTTTGATAAGGTTATCAACACATTACGTCACGAAAGCGCCAAGCAGCTCCCGCTGCCAGCCACAAGTGCATCAAAAGAACGAACATTCAGCTCTGCAGGCCTGGTGCTATGCGTATTTAAATCTCCTCTGATGCGCATTATCCTGTTTTAGCCAAAATCATGACAGTCAACCACATCCAGTCATATGTGAATGAATGTAAATATTCGCTAAAAACACACAATAAAGGCAGCAATAATGCAGTCAGGATTGTGGCGCCGTATTGCTTTGAAATGTATTTGGTTAGGCGCCTAATGCGTGTGCGCCTGCTGCGTCTCCCGCACCCTAGTAATGTAATTTAAATAGTACATAATAACGAAAACAATACCTTACAAATAAAAAGGAGCAGCGTTTTATGATCAGTGAATCTGTAAACCTTTCAGTCCAAGGATCCAGTAAACAAATGCCTTCAAATAGAAAGCTAAAAACGATATTCATATATGAAGCATATATACCCACTTTTCTTCCGGCACCGCTAACGTTGCCCCACTGATTATCTTGTTATTGATATGATTTGATTTGATTTTCATAGTCGTAAAGTATGTTGTTGCCAGTTTAAACAGGGATGTTTCCAAGCACTTTCTGTCCGCCGAAACTCATTCAGTGAGAAACATTCCGCATTCCAAAAATAAGTGCGATTAAAATGCGTAAAAAAAATTAACGCGCTATTTTTGTGTAATTAATTAATCTAAATTAACGCGTTAAAGTCCCGGCCCTAATAAATATAAATATATATATATATATATATATATATATATATATATATAAATCATATTGTATTCTATTCACAGACTATCAGAATCGTGTTCTCATGTAGGGGCAGTTCTTTTTTCCATTGAAGTTGGGGTAAAGATGCGAGATACAGCTTCCTGCACAACAGAGCAGTGCAAGTGGCTGATACCATCACATGTAAAAAAGGTAAGGTGACACGTTCACTGCAAACCAAATGTTGGACAAAGAGAAGCTAAGACTGCAAAGTTACATAAACACCACATAAACACAGTTTGGCATCTCAATCCTGTAATGATAGCCTTACCTGTTCTGCTCACAGCCATTGGATAAATGCCAGATTTATACTGCATATAGATATGTTATGGTTATGGACCACAGAATTGTGGACTTAATGATCTTTGTGTTAACTTATTTTTAGATTCCTGCTGCTCCAGTAGCTCTGATCAGCTTCTCCTCTGCTAAAGCCAAAAAAAAAAAAAAAAAAAAAAAAGCTTGACTGTTACATTGATGGCAGGACAACTGAAAACCAGGTTGGGAAATCACTTTCATGCCCAAGAGTGAAGAGAGGGTCAGAAACATATGCTAGTTTTTTTGAGACTTTAAGCAAAAACTGTCCAAGGAGTGCAGCACTGATGGCTAGGGAGCCTTACTACAAAGAATTCATCCCCAAATCTAGTATGCTTCCTAAAACTGTTCTTGAATAAAGAACACCAGAGACTCTGCAGCTACCCCCCAAAGAGCTTGGAGAGCTATGCCAGGTATTCCAGCTAGAAGAGCTCATCATGTCCCAGGTCCAGGCTGTAGAGAGGGCAACTCGAAGTCAGAGTGCAAGCAGGATTTGGTTTAGGCAAAGAGCTGGACGCATAACTGCTTCCAAGCTGAAACAAGCTATAAAGACCAACCCCCAGCAACCATCCAAGAACTTGATCAAGGCCATATGCTACCCAGAAGCATATAGGTTCACCACAGCCGCTACAAGGTATTTAGGGTTTGAAGTAAGGGAAGGCAGAGGTAAGGCTGAGTGTAAACAGTGTTTATTTCCAGAAAAAGAAACACTGACAACAGAGGGTATAATTTGGATAAAAAAGAAGGCTGTATATTAAGTAAACCTTTATTACTGGTGGAATTTTAATTGAAATGTATAGTAACACATTGCTTTGGTGCACGAGCTGATAAGAGAAAAACGCGCAGTGGATTGAGTATGGTATGGACAGCCCTGAAGAGTCAACATTAGTTATAGGGTTATAAGACTAGGGTTATGCAGGAGTAGAACTAAGTATAGGGGTTTAGGGTAATGGCATTTAAATAACTGAATTGGCTCTACACATCCAATACTAAGTAATGATTTCCTTTTCATGTTTTGAATGTGTACTGTGTACAGTTATGGATGCAAACATGAAGCACAAGCCAGAGGAGTGTATGAGAAGCTGATGGGTCGGGAGCATGCAGGCTTCTCCTGTATGGACAGTGGTCTCTGGCTGAACCCCAAGTGGCCATACATGGGGTCCTCCCCTGATGGGATTGTCTCTTGTGACTGTCACAGAACTGGAATCTGCGAGATTAAGGTAATATTACTGTCTCTGTTGTAGTAAAGTCCCTTAATCTCGAGTCTGAGTTGTGTCTCAAGTCCTAAACTAACCAAAAAGCCAGAAAATATATTTGTTAATCTATTGTTCATGTCCTTCTCTGTGTGATTTTAGTGTCCACACTCAAGTAGAAGCCAATCTGCGCTTGTGTGCTGGGGAAAAGGGCTTCCGCTTCATCAATGATGGGGATAATGTCATGCTGGACCGGACTCATGACTACTACTACCAAGTTCAGGAACAGCTTCACATTGTAGACGCTGAGTACTGTGATTTTGTTGTGTGGAACCACAATGACATTTTTGTTGAAATGATTTTGCCTGATCTTGAACTTTAGGATGATGTTATCCTTAAAGTTGAGTGCTTTTTTTAGAAACTGTATACTTCCATAAATACTGGGACAGCAAGTTACAAACTCATGTGTAATTAAAGGATCCAGGCACTCTAGAAAGTGGGGTGTGTGATATTGCTGTTATATCAATACTGTTGTATGAAACAAGAGTACATTTTGACTATTGTTATGAGTGTGGTCTTTGTGAGTTCTGGCTGTTAATGAAAACATTAAATGCCATTGAGAAGACAGAATTATACATGGTGGTTTATTTACAAGATTAGATTTTTCAACAATTGTTATAATAAGAACATGGTGTGCAATAACAGATTAGAATCCCTTTCATTACATATAATACATGTATCCAGTACAATTGGACTAGTCACTAGCCCTAGTATGAAAACATATTAACAGACTGATACATGTAGTACTACTCCCTGTCCTCTTACTTATCATCAGAGCCAAGAAACAGGAATCAGGTATTGGACTCTACATGTGTGAGGGCTTAGGTACTGGACTGACTGATTATTATCCCTATCCCTCCCTCCTCCTTACTCCAATGGGACAACAGAATCCGAAAGATTCATCATGTGTCAATCAATGCTAGTGCCTCACCTTGTTTTGTTGTCATGTGCTCTATGGGCATAGCCCTGCTTTGCAGAATCTGATATTTTCTTCTGACTAAACCGATAACTCTCAACATGAATATGCAAATTCGCAATTTTTCTTGTGTCTGCTACCTCATACACTGACAGCTGTTTTTTCCCCTTGGTAAATGCAGGTATCTGTAGTGAAGCACAGTAAAATCCCACACCATCACCAATATTGAACGCACGGTCTGCTAGGACAATATCTCCAGGTAACAGGTTTTTTAGGAGGCCACTCTCTTTTGTGATCTGTTTATCGCTGACTCACCCTCCCCAGGCACAAGATATGTAAGTTACATAGCCTTGGGGTGCAACACCAATCAGAAAGTATGGTGATGCTTGTAGTTTGACCACGTTTGTGCTTGGGCTAGTAAATTAGAGGGCTTCTCAACAAAAACTTCGAAACAGTCAACTATCACAGTAGGGCTGCAACGATTCGTTGACGTTGTCGACAAAAATCGATAATAGAAATAGCCGACAATGAGTTTCATTGTCGATGTTGTCGCCAGACATGTTTTCTCCGACCGAGTGAGGCATCTCTCTGCCGAGAGTCGCACATAGGCATTAGCTTCTATGCTGAGCGATAACATACAGAAATGGCGGCGTCCAATGCACTGAATGCAGCAGCTGCGCGTACCAAAACACGCCCGTTTCACACATACTCCGCCTGCAGTGCGTATTTTTTTTCCACACCCATGTTAACGGATTACAACGTTCACAATGTACGGACTGTAAACGCGTTCTGTGTGAGCGCAAAACGAGTCCGTGCTGCTTCTGCACCGCATACGTAACGCACACGGACTGTAGACGCAATGCAGACTGAGTATGTGTGAAACAGGCATAAAGTTTGGGAGCATTTTAGCCTGCTACGGCGAATAAAAAGATTACCTGCATGGTTTGTAAAGCAGTCCTTGCGCATCACGGCAGCACCTCTGTGATGCACGAACATTTAAAGAGAAAGCACGTCGGACAGTTGAATGAAACAGAGTTTGGCTGGCCTCGGTAAGATTTAAATAACATGGAAGCCAATACGTTTTGTTTTGGATATACATGTTTGTTTACGGTATTATTGCTGCTGATGTGCCTGCCCCTGGTTTACAGGAAGAAAATGTTTACTTGATTTTAATTTATTTTTTCTTATAAAACAAATGTGCCTGTCCTTTAAAAAGATTATAGAGTTTCTTAATTTATGCATTTATGTCTGTACTGACCGATTACTGTGCCTAAATGGTTTTAGACAGGGCATTTTTATTTACTTTTAGTATGAATTGGCCTATCAGCAGCAAAGTTCAATAAAATATGCATTTTTCATTGAAGTACCCCCTTCTTTCTTGTATTTACTATCATTTTCCACATAATTAAAGCAATCTCATGCTAAATTTGAGAAAAATTGAATAATTATCCGATTAGTCGACTAATCGTTTCAATAGTCGGTGACTAGTCGACTATTAAAATAGTCGTTAGTTGCAGCCCTATATCACAGCAACTTTACATCCAAATGCCTGTCTGAATCCCATTGGCATTGTAGCTTGTAGAACATGTCGCTCTGGCCACTCAATTTGAAATTACAACCTTTCATGTATTATGTCAATGACTTTATGCCAAACTCTAGAAGCAATTGGCAGAAAGATCTTGAACCTGAAAGCTAAATCTTTCAGCGGGAGATTTAGTCTCAGCTTCATCAAAACTAAAATGAACTGTTCAAATTTAGACAGCACAGACATAGGACCACAGCTGATGTAGGGTTTGCACAGCTCAAAAATCTGAATCAAAACTAAGAAGTTGGGAAGCCCCGTGTAGAACCTTGTCTTGTCTTCGTTTTTTCAAAGGACTGTGTGCAACATATCAGTGGGGAGCATGATTAGTTAATTCATGAATATGAATTATATGAATTGTTAAGTTATCTTTTTAACAACCTTTTTACAAACATGCAAGTTCTCGGGTCCAATTATACAGACTGATTTTAGTTAATGTGAATTATTGTGAAGTAATCTTTTTTTTTTTTTTTTACAACTTTTTACAAACATACAAGTTTTCTGGTCAACATTTGTAACAATGAATAATAATGCTGGTCACCCTGATCACCTTGCTGGTCCCATTCCCAATGATCCCCTCTGATTATGGGTTGTTGTCAGCTGGCTGCTTTGGTTCAGAGCTTTCGGCTGTCTGTGTCAGATCCGGGCTCTCATCTGTCTGTTGGAGATCCAACATAGCCTCTGCACATTCTGACCGTCTTTGTTGGGTCTTCCTTGGGCTTCATCCTCTGCTCTCGTTTAAGAGACGCCTCTGATTTGGGTTTAGTTTTTCAGTACCCTAAGTTGACCGTCTACCAACTCAACGTCACCCAAAGCGCTAGGACAGCCTAAAAAGCCCCAATGAAGTTCATATTAGACTACCGGTACCTTAATAATCATTACTAAGTAAATGAGCATTTAACGACAACCTAATGCTATATAAACACAGACACAAAAAACAAGTTGGCTAGCTAACATACCTCTGACGAAGTGGTCGCTGCAGACACGAGCATTAACAGACTATGCTACTCCGGACCGCAGACGACTTTAAAAATACACTTTTTACGGTGTTGTTCTGTGAGCTTTTACATTTCTCAGCTTTATTAGTGACAATCTTTGGTACTCTGTAAAACTCCCTTTTCCTTTTCTCGGTTTGAACGATTGGAGCAGCCGTAAACTACACAAAACATTGGCATTATTTCAGACGGCACTGGCAGATCCTTAGCTATTTCACTTCCTGCCCTCCATCTGAATTTCGCGCTCTCGCGATACAGCAGCGTGAAGTCACGTGAAACCAACCTATTGGTAAATTCAAGCTAAACAAAGGTAAATGAATGAAATAAAAGCAAACAGAGAAAGTGAAAAATACAAATACACAAATAAAACCAAAGTATAGGAGGAGGTTCCAACTTAATTGAGTCTAAGCAGAATGTGAGAGCAAGACCTTACAGAAATTTATTTTTATATAAAATATAAAAAAAAAAACATAAAAAATGAATAATCTGAAAAAAAAAAGCCTTGTGCATTACAGGGAATTATATTTAGGGATTTTTACAGTTGATTTGATACCTTTATCTCAAACTGTGTCAGAGATGAATGAATTTAAGTGGGTACAGTATATTAAACATACCAAAATACAGTTTCAGTACTGTATATAAAAACAAAGGATTATTCTGAAAAAAAAAACAAGCCTTGCCTAATCGAATGAGATAAAGATGTGTTATTTTAGTGTTCCATTTTTTTTTGCAGAACAAGTTTGTTGAGCTTCACAAAATAGAAAGTTGCTGTAAGAAAAGAGCTAAAGCATTGAAAATCCCCATTCCCGCCATCAGGGCAATAATTAAGAAGTTCCAATCAACTAAAGATGTTACAAATCTGCCTAGAAGAGGATGTGCCTATATCATCCTAATACACGATAAGGAGGAGAGTTTGAGTGGCCAAAGACTCTCCAAGGATCACAGTTGGAGAATTGCAGAGAATTGTTGAGTCTTGGGTTCAGAAAGCCTAAAAAAAAAGATAAAACAGCCCCTACATCACCACATGTTGTTCAAGAGGGTTTCAAGAACAAATCCTCCTGGCTTTCCCAAAAACAATCTCCAGTGTATTCACTTGTCAGACATGATTGGAGCTTCAAACAGGACTGGCTTCTATGGTCAGATGGAACTAAAAATGTGCTTTTTTTGCAGCTAACCCTCCAGATGATTTTGGTGCAGACAGGGATAAAAAGTATCCCATGCCCCCAATTAAAAATAATGCTGGGTCTTTAATGTTGTGGACCTATTTTTCTGTAGACCCTGTACATCTTGTTTAGACACAGTACTTCATGAATTCTATCAAATACCAGCAAATAAAAAAACAAAACCTGACGGCCTCTGTTAGAAATCTTATAATGGGCCATGGTTGCATCTTCCAGCAGGACGATGATCCAAAACAAACATTAAAATCAACACAAAAATTGTGTCACTAAGCACAGAATTAAGCTTCTACCATGGCTGTCCCATTTCCCTGACCTGGGGCCGGATTCACGTATATCTTCTTAAGAAATTTCTTAAGATAAATTCTAAGAAGTGCGTAAGAATGTTCTTAAGTGCAATTCTTGAAAAAATCTTAAGATATTCTCAAATATGTTCTTAAGAACATCTTAATTTCTTTCTTAAGAAAAAAAAAAAGATACATCTACCTGAGTGAATACATGGCTGGAGACGCATTTATAAACACTTCAACGTCTTTTTTGCGGTTTCTGCAGATTATCCTAGTCATCATAAGCACGCACATTTTCGTCACGACCGTGTCTGGCGCTCGGCTTCATGTTTTTAATGCGCCGTGTTTTTGAACCGTTACTTTTAATGGGTCTGTCTTAAGCTTTGGCGAACAGTTTATTCACTTTTGTGTTGTATTTTGTTGCCTTGTCTGAATGAACGCTTCCGTTATGTTTGTGCGCTGCTACAGCAAACGCATCCTGCACATGCGCTAAATACGGCCAAAGATTATGTCGTTTTTTTTTTGTTTTTTTTTAAATCTCCCTATCTGACTCGATTTTGTCGAGTTGCTACTAAGTTTTGATGACGGCAAAAAGTAGGGTCATACTCAGGCTAATCATGAAAGATAATTGTTTACATTATCAGTCATTGCTGTCACTTCAGCGAACTCGTGCTCATCTCTAATAATAGTCCTAATATGTTTTAGATATGTAGCTAGTAGTGTTGCAATGCTTTAATATAACAGTTAATTTGAAATAACCCAATCAATCAATTAAATAATTATTACTATTTGGGATTTAAGACAAGTCTCGGGCTATCCTAACTTTAAGAAGTTATTTACGGTGGTTTTTAAGAAGATTCTTTTCAAGAATTAGAATTTTCCTCATTTATGTCTTAAGAACAATCTTAAGTAAAAAGATGATTTTTTTGGGAATACAAAATATTCTTAACTTTTTTCTTATTTTAAAAAATAAGAAGAAAATGGCAGTTAAGAAGAAATTTCTTCTTAAGAATGTTTCGTGAATCCGGCCCCAGAACCTTGTATAAAAACTGAAGAGAAGCACCACCAACATGAAGCTGGGAAGAGAGAAATTCTGGAGAATCTATAGATTCTGTTTGAAGAAATGGCATCTGATCTCTTGTCAGGTGTTCTCCAAACTCATTAGACATTGTTAGAGAAAACTCAGAACTGTATCTCAGAACTGGAAAATGACGTTGCTATAATTGGGTGCCAATAATAGTGGCCAATGTGAACTAGAGAAAATATTTATTTCCAAGTGAGATTTCATCCTTTGGTTCTATTGATTACTTCAATGACAGGTTAGAATTTTGTGAATTTTTTTAATGAAAGATCAAAAGGATAAATTATGCAGATTTATTTTCACATCCACTTTTGCTTATATTTACCAAGGGTGACAATATTAGTAATAAAAATCTGACCAGCCCACATTAAAGAAAATAGTCCGGCCCCTGTGGCATTAGCCAGAATGCCATGCCTATATCCAGCTGGAATTCAAACGTCCCCCCACCCCCCCTCAAATACACTCCCCAGATTTTGTACCTCCCCCTGCCCCCTAAATAGGCCTATGTATATATATATATATATATATATATATATATATATATATATATATATATATATATTTCAATGTTCAATATTACAACTGTCTGTAGTACATGTTTTCTAACACTAGTCAGAAGCAATGCTCCTAATTTCACTTTATGATGAAAAATACAAAGACAATAAAGACTTTTAATTCAATTCCATTTAAAAGCTTTATTTAGTTGGCTTTCAACTATTAAAGCTAAAATTATTTTTCTTATGCAAATACATCAGTTGACCACAAATGTTGTTAATAAAATATAAAAAGTAAAGATAATGTATTAATAAAAAACTAACATTTAATAATGACTCAAAGCAAAATGATCATTAACTACTTAAAGTAAAAGTGAAAACTAATGAGACTAATCTCTCTCCTTCTAATTTACCAGTAGTGATGAGTATACATATACAGTACATGCCAGACCAGTATGTGTAAATCTGCCAGAGATATTCTGCATGACTGTGTATAGCAGATGATTGAATAAAATGCTTCTCATGTGCAGTGCAATGATATGGTTATTTTCCAGGGTGGATCCTCTCATGTGTTTTCAGATCTGATGACTGACTAAATCTCTTGTTGCAGTGTGAACACTCATAAGGTTTCTCTCCAGTGTGGATCCTCTCATGTGTTTTCAAATGTACTGACCGACTAAATCTCTTGTTGCAGTGTGAACACTCATAAGGTTTCTCTCCACTGTGGATCCTCTCATGTGTTTTCAAATGTACTGACTGACTAAATCTCTTGTTGCAGTGTGAACACTCATAAGGTTTCTCTCCAGTGTGGATCCTCTCATGTGTTTTCAAAAGAACTGACTGACTAAATCTCTTGTTGCAGTGTGAACACTCATAAGGTTTCTCTCCAGTGTGAGTCCTCTCATGTGTTTTCAAACGTACTGACCGACTAAATCTCTTGTTGCAGTGTGAACACTCATAAGGTTTCTCTCCAGTGTGGATCCTCTCGTGTATTTTCAGGTCCCCTGACCGACGGAATCTCTTGTTGCAGTGTAAACACTCATAAGGTTTCTCTCCAGTGTGGATCCTCTCATGTGTTTTCAAACCTACTGACCGACTAAATCTCTTGTTGCAGTGTGAACACTCATAAGGTTTCTCTCCAGTGTGGATCCTCTTGTGTATTTTCAGGTCCCCTGACCGACTAAATCTCTTGTTGCAGTGTGAACACTCATAGGATTTCTCTCCAGTGTGGATCAACTTATGCAGTTTTAAATAAGTTACTGAAGTAGAAATCTTTACACACTTGGAACACATGGATTCTCTCACACCAGTATTTATATTCTCATATACTTGCAAGCTCTGTAGATGCCAAAAATTCTTACCACACAAATGGCATGAATGTGGCTTCACCTTTGTATGAACTTTCAAGTGATTTCTCAGACCTGAAGCAGCTAAATACACTTTACCACATTGATCACATGTGTGCTTCTCTCTAGTGTGGATGTTCATGTGCTCCTTAAGGCTTGATGAGCGTGAAAAACTCTTCCCACATTGATCACAAGTAAATGTTTTTTCTTCAGTATGAATTTTCATGTGGCGCTCAAGATCTGTTTTTCTTGTGAAACTTTTTCCACACTGAGTGCAGGTGGAACATTTCTCTGCTCTTCTTTTCTTTAAATCTTTCTGTTTGGCTTGAGAGCAACTCAAAGGTCTTTCTCCAGTTTTAAAATGATTTTTCTCCTCAACTTGACTTGATTCTTCATTCTCCTCTTTTTCTTTAATCAACTCTGAAATACAAGTAAGAAGGGTTCATTTTCAGTAACTTGTTATAAGCTGAAAAACATGAAAAACTAACATTTGAGAGTAGTGCCAATAAGTCCTACAGATGGTGGCGCCAGAAGCAGATTTGGTAGAGCTGGTGTGTGGGATATCAATAACAAAGATAATTTAAAGGGGCATATGACGCGGTTTCCTTTAGAGTGTTACAAGCTGTTTGTGCATTAGATACGATTTGTGAAGCTGCAAAGCCTAAAGTCTCAAAACCAAAGAGATATATATTATAAAAGTTGAAGGTCCCATATTGTCAAAATCTAAATTTTCTGGCTTTTTTCATGATAACTGAGGTCTAGGGGCTATGTAACTACCATATAAGTTTCAAAACAGTCAATCCACAGTAAACTGCACACAGCCTGCTTAAAGTAGCTGTTCCTTTTCACAAGACGCAGTGACTTCTGTAAAAATGTGACGTCTGATCTACTCAGTCACCACCTTTAGTCACCACCCCGAATACCAACCACCGTCCCACCCTCCTTTTGTCAAACCCCGACAACATTGCGTCCATTTCATTGCTAAGCAGCATCAACACAAAAACAAGTATGAAAACCCTGTTCAGTCGATAGATGTCAAAACTACATCATTGCACAGGCTTTCGAACAACGTAAATATAAGAGACCAGTGTTACGTCAACTTCAGCCTCTTTCACACAGCCATTCCGGAAAATACACGGATAATGTGTTCTAGAATCCTGCGCAGGACTGTTTTCTTTATCCCGCTCCCGTCGTTGTATTGCTATTATTCAAGAGATTCATGTTTGTTTCTTTCCTTGGCCTGCAGGTATTCTGACACACTGTTAGGGAAGATGAAGAGTAGCCTGGGCTACCGTGCATTTCTTTAGACTTCAAGTACTTAGATTTTGGCTATTGAAGTATTCCATAGGCTTGAATGGTCCTGGTGTAAATGTGCAGAAAGCATGTCTGAAAGTAGCTAGCCTATGAGAACACAGAAAGACAAAACACACAATACATTTGAATATAATTTCATTTTTTATTAAAAATGTTGTACCATCACACGGCACATAAAAATAGACTGCTTTGCAAAAAAATACAATGATAAACTACATGAAAACAGCAGTTTTGCAATTATTTGGTCGCCGCTCGTACCACCAGCGGTCCGCAGGATCCAACAACCAAGCCCGTGGCTGCATCGCGGGGCCGCAGGCCCTCTCGCGTAGCCGCTGCTTACACTCCAAGGCGCCAGATCACGCCATCTCCACCACCCTTCCAGGCGTCAGGCATCTTCCCCAGCGTCCTCTTACGCTACAGCCCTCTCCTCGGCCACAGCCAAGGGAAAATGGACCATAGCCGGGCTACGCAAGACGCTTGCGAGCTCCGGCGTCGTCCTCCCACGCCGTTCCTCCAAAGCGGATCTCCTCGGCCTCTACGCATCTCTCCAACCGAAGGAGAAATCAAAGTCCACCCCTCCCTCCAGGGCCTCACTCAGACCACCCACAGGGCTCCCTACTCTACGCCAGGACGCAGCAAAAAGCCATCACAGAGCTTGGGCCACGCCCCGAACGCCGCAGTCGCCAGCCAATGCCCTCCTTCTCGATCTTCCAAGCGGAAGCTTGCTGCTCATGCCGGCGGAGAACAGGCCATCGCCTCTACAAGCCGCCGCGGTAGCACGAGCTCGCCCACACCGGCGGCTAATTCCCGTCCGCAGCTTTTGCCCCACCATTCTCTTAACTCCATTCCCCTCCCATGGCCCGCAGCACCGCCATCCAATCATAGCACGAGCATTCCCCTGCTCATGGCACAAGCACCGGTGCCCCCCATACCCCCTCTCTTCTCTTCTTTATTTTTCTCCGCCCCAGGAGCCGTTCCTAGCGCAAGCCAACCTCTAATCTCGCAGACTCCGAATGCCCGCCATTCTCCCTCTCTTTCCTCCTCTTTTTTCCGTCCCAGGAGACGGCCGCAGCGCAGACTTACCTCCACTTACAGTCCCGGTAGCCACCTTTCCTCCTCCTCAGACCCGCTTTTCCTTCTCATTAGCCTCAGCCACGCCCCTTCCAGCATCTCCAAATGCTCTAGCGCAGGAACCTCCCCTGGAACCCAACTCCATCAGAACCCAGATTCTGGCAGAAATTCAGATCGCTGGCACCAGAGGCGGACCCGTCCCCAACCCCAGTTCCTCCTTATTCAGAACTGATATTCCCGTAAACCACCCTCTGAGACCCGTCCTCGAAGCCTCCATCAATTCCATTCTCCAAACTGTCTCCCCTAGGACTCTCCAATCCTACCTTACAGCATGGAAATGTTTTAAACATTTTCCCCTCTGCCTATAGTTTGCCTTTGCCTGATTTTTCCCTGCTTATTTATTTCTCATCTCAACTCCAATAAAAACCTCCAAGCCAGCTCCATTAAAGGATACCTAAGCGGAATCCAGTTTTTCCACAAACTGTTATATGGCTCACCTTCATCCCATATAACCAATTCGCAGACCTCCCTTCTCATCAAAGGTATCCAAAAAAAACCCAGCCCAACCGCCCAGACCCCAGACAACCTATCACCTTAAAAATTTTGAACAACTGCATCTCCACCCTCCGTAAAGGTTACCATTCCATCCTCACTGCCCGCACATTAGACGCCATGTTTATCCTGGCTTTCTTTGGTTTCCTCAGATGCTCTGAGCTCGCCATTACATCTGGCTTCAACCCACCCATCCAAACAAAGAAAGGCCACTTCATCTATATTTTAAACCTTAAATCACCCCTCCAACCATTTCAAACCCTCCTATCCTTCCTCCAGCTCAGAAAATCTCATTCCAAACTCCCTTCCGACCCTCTCTTTACAGACGACTTCAACCGCCCCACCACACACTTCTGGTTCCAAAAGCACCTTAAGTCTGTCTTGCTTCTCTCTGGTACCCCAGCCGAAAACTTTTCCAGCCATTCTTTCCGTATAGGCGCAGCAGCCACAGCCGCTCAAAAAGGCTTCTCCCTACAGCAGATCTAAGCACTTAGCCGCTGGTCATCAGAAGCTTTCAAGAGCTACATCCGAGCAGAAAGCTCCTTCATCAAGGAAACCCACCAAACCCTAGTCAGTCAACCCATTTTAACGCCAGCCCACTCCCGTCCACTTGATCTCTAGCCCACTTCAACCATCCCCTCTGTGTCCTTTCCCCCACTGCCACAGCTGCGCCGCCCCCGCTGGAGCCCCCCGCTTATTCCCCTTATGCGCATCAACTCATAACGGTGAAATGGGACTTTCGTATTCGCTTTGCGACCCTCTATCGGCCATAACAGCACTATGTAAGTTTGGGTTGTCGGGTCGCGGTTTTTTAGTTCAAATAAGACTACAAATGCGACCTGCTTTAGGGCAGGCTTCACAAAAGGTTTTCATACTTTCATAAAGTCATACAACATACTCTACCTTGTCAAAAAGCCGGTCCTGGATAGCGGTAATGGACAATTCCCCTTCCAACCTGTAGCGTTGGGTGTTGAGGGAAAAGTTACTTAGTGTTGCTTTAACTTTTACGCTGTTTATTATATGTAAGTGCGAACTCATGAAATTGCTGTGGAGGAAGAGAATGTTGCTGATTGACTGCGGTCCCAATCCCGTGCGTCTCTCTTCCAATTTGCGCCGACAGACACTAAAGGCCCGCTCTGAAGGCGCACTGGATGCGGGAATACTAAAGATGAAACGTGCCAGCTTTGATAGCGCTCTTTGTTGAACTTCCACCATGGAAGCACGCTAGAGCCCTGCACGGGCCTTAAATCTAAGCCCTAGCCCGGCCCTGGCCCGAGACGCACAGGCTGTAGCCCGGCCTTTGTCCGACAGTTTATAAAAAATTTTGGCCCGAGTCCGACCCAAAGCCCATCTTTATTTCCGCCAAACAGCTTATACTGTTACAGCGATTAAAATAGACCAGATTTGTATTTAATAGAAAGTTTATGTTTTTTCGTTTCGTTTTTTTTTTTTATCAGAACAATTTAGAGAAATGTTTGGAGTTTTTTGATTGTTTGTTTTTTAAATGTAAGTTTTAGTTTTGTGACATCGATATCCAGGCGGTATGTGGTCCACAGTGAGTTTACTCAATTTAACATATGTGGGTCAATGACGTGGCATGTCAATTCTGGTGTCCAAAGCATATTCATAATATTAAAAATGTATACATTTTTAAATGCATTTCATTAAATGACTCAACTTTCCCCTCTTTAATTACTCTTGTGAGAATTCATTATAAATAATTAATCTTTAAGGAACTATTGAGCTCAAAAGTCCCAAAACGTCATTCCGGGTAACTGTCCCGGCTTAAAATCTGAGTACAAAAATACAATAAAAATGTAAATAATAAAAATACAAATATTTAAAATCTACTTGGGCATAATTGTATTGATGTTTTAAACGATACCTGCAAATATGGTTATAATACTAAGTTTAATTAAATTTTAATGACAGAAAGACTTTTGTCCCCAAATTGTGATTTCTGTAATGTCATTCCTGGATAACAGACACCAATGACCATTTTAGACCATAATGCATTGTGGTATGTCATGTGACATAATATTGTATCAAAAAGAAGACCCTGAAGGAGCACCAGAACAAGTGCAAAGGGGAGTAAGCGTCTCTTAAAATGATGATATTTTGACCTTTTCGGTCACTGATGCACTTTGTAGCAAAATCATGTGTCCTTTTGGATAACACCGACAAACTATTTATAATGTTTTTATATAAAAAAACTATCTATTTGATCTAAAAGATTACCTTAAAGCGATGATGGCTAAGTTGTAGTTTTCCATAGGTGGTTAAATTAGTGCCTGATTATAAAGAAAAATATTTGTTTTGTCATTCCTGGATAACAACATGTCATTCTTGGATAACAAAAAAACTCTGTTAGCCAGGACATGTCATCCGTTATCCAGAATGACATAGGCATAACAATCTAGTTTTTAATTAAAATTTGTAAACTTTTAGGTATAGTTATTATAGTTATATTATTAACATTAACATTATTTACATAATTGTATGTTTTTTGCCGTATTTTTGCTGTCATTCATCTTGATTTCATATGATTCACATTTAATTATCATTGAATTGAACTTTTGTAATGTTAATGGTCAAATCATGAATAATGTAATCATTATTATTAATATATCCACATTTGGTAATACTTTATAACAACTACACGTTATTAATCATTATTTAAGCATCATTAAACAGTTAATTCATTAATAAATTTACGATTTAAAATGCAGCTATAAATTCTTAATGCTTGATTTATAAGCCTACCTACAAGTATGAAATTAAAGTATGGAAATACAATTATTAAACACATTATAGATATGCTTTTAAATCAAGAATAAAGCATTTATAGCTGTATACAAACTGCTTATTAATGTTTTTTAATGCTTTATAAATGATGAATTAACTGTTTACTAATGTTTAACTAATGATTAATAGCGTGCCGTTATTATAAAGTTTTACCCATTTTAAAACTTTTGTATAGCTTCTGGTGTTTTAAGGTCAATTCTGTTCTTCCAGATGCCTCTGTCTAAAAAAGAGAGGCAGAGACGGTTCAGAGCCAGAATAAACACAGATGCAGAAGCTAGGGCTGAGTATCTTGGAAAAAAGAGAGCAAGGTATTATGGTGATGATTCAGTGGAATAATAATGTGTCAGTAACAAGCAAACTTGAAATATTAAAGGAACACTCCACTTTTTTTGGAAATAGGCTCATTCTCCAACTCCCCCGAGTTAATAAGTTGATTTTTAATGATTTTTTTTTGCTACTGTAACATGGCTGCTTCGGCCATGTTACAGTAGCAAACTTCCTTGACTATTACGCCGGAATGGAAGTGTAGTTCCTAATCTTATCAGCCAAGAAACTCGCAGCTTTGCATTTCCACCGATCTTAGTACACAATATAACTACAGAAGAGTCAAGTTTTAAATACAACAAATATGGAAACTCGTTGGTCATTTTTGAACGCGATGCTATTGGTCTAATAGGATTCAATGATCTATGCTAAGCTGTGCTAAAAGTGATATCGCCAGAACAGGAAAGCGGCTGAATGGATTTCAAAACGGTAAAAATCAACTTATTAACTCGGGGGGAGTTGGAGAATGAGCCTATTTACGAAAAAAGTGGAGTGTTCCTTTAATCGAAATAGGTTCACACTCATTTGCAATAAGCCTAAATGTTTTAGCGGTGTAATGTGTTATTACACATTATACACTATACCCCTGGCCATTGTTTATGAAGCATAATAATTTTACAGATTTACTGTAATATTTAGAAAATACGATTGTAATGAAATTGGTGTGATTACAACCTGCATCTAATACTCATTATTATTATTATTGTGTGTAGCTACTACAAATCAAGACCAGTTCCCAAAAAGCCTGTTGTACTTTTTTTAAATCATTAAAAACTGTGAGTTTTGCAACTGTCAAGTGTATCTTACTTTGTTTCAAGTTTGAGTGTTGGAAAGAAAAATTATACTGATGATGGTTTTTATGGTAATCCTGAAAAATATTGCAGAATGTCATTCCGTCTAACAGTATGTCATTCCGGCTAACAATGACACAGGCAATTCATTTAACCCATATTTGTGTGTTAGATTACACAATTCAGTTTTTTGTTGAGTTAATGATAAAACAAGTCTTATTTACTTTATTGGAAAACATTTTTAAACATTTTCCATTTTTTTTTTAATTTGGTTCTGAATTTTGAATTAGCAGCAGCCAAAAATGAGCCTGTGCCTATATGAAATCCCAAATTGATTATATTAATTATGAGTAAAATGTAGTTTTCTGAGCACTAATTGTTTGTTGAGCTCCAAATATGGAGATCAGTACATTTGTATATGCCAACAATGGTAGAAATGTAATTAATTTAAAAATTCATTACGTTACCCAGGAATGACATTTTCATGAGGATTCATCAAAAAAATGGTTAATTACATTATTGAAATGTGTAAATATCATTGCATTACATACACAACACTGTAATAAGTATAGAAAGTCCTAACATTTAAATTTTTTGTCCGTCCTTATCCGTCATTCACCCATATATCAAATCAACACTTGACTAGTCTACAATGCAATCCACAGATATAAAACAAACATCAATAAAAGTTTATACATTTAAAGTTTATTATCACCATCTCAGAACAAAGGCATTTTGAACAGGGCAGGCAGCTGTGCTGCACAAAACCGGAACATACAAAGTCGCAGTGGTAAAGTAAACGAATAATGAACAAATATATAAAGTAGTGTTGTCAAAAATATCGATAAATATCGATAATGAAATATCTGAACGATACCAATACTAATTTCCCGAAGTATCGATAATAGCCGAGCTGTCACTTTCACTTCTCCACAAAGGTGAGTTGACAAACACCACACGTGACTGCTTTGTTTGATAAAGAACACAGCAGGAGTGCTTTCTGGAAATATTTCGGATATGAAACAAATGAACATGGAAAGTCGAAGTACACAAGCAAGCCAATATGTAATAGTTGCTACAGAGCAGTGCTAACAAAAGGCGCTATCACCACTAATTTCGCAAAGCACCTGAAAGACAGACACCCGGATTTTTTATAAAGAAGAACTGTTCTCATTTTAAAATTACTGAATCATTAAATAATATTGCCTATTATTGTTGCTAATTTGAGTGTTGTCCTGTTTCTTACCGTAGTTCGTTAATGTAATCAGATTGAGGAATCTTAGACGAGTAAATACTTTAACTGCGGTCAAATGTAAATTAACTGCGCTTATTTAAAATAAAAAAATCATTACTTAAATTCTGCGATTTGTCTTAATGTCAATCCAGTGAGCAACTTAACATTGTTTTCGTGTGTGATGCACGCATGTTTGCTTGCGTTGATTGTTGATTAATCCGTTGATGAATCCGGCATTAAAATCTGTTCATCAAATAATGTTAATCTATTAACCAGCATTTATGAACGATGAGCAATGCATTTGTTACAGAATATTTGAATCTTTGATAATGGTAGGTAATAAAAATACAACAGATGTGTAAGCTCTGGTCCAATAAAAAATATTAACAGATATAACTTTGGATTTTAATTAATGTATTAGTAAATTATAGTTTAAAGGTTGTATCAGCGATTTCTAGCCTAAAACATAAAGTGTCGATTTCAGCTGAACTTTCTTCACGATCCGCTCGCTGCCTGCCCTATAAATTGTCTGTGAAAAAAACGCGTCTCTCTGGTCAGCCTAGGGTCCAAATATCTTTTACCATTAACTTAAACTCTAAGATTATTAAGATAGTTTAGTTAATTTTAAAAGTGTGGGTTAAAAAGAAAAAAAAAGTTTACGACCTACACTACCAGTTGTATTTGAACAGCGAATAAAGTATGAAGCTCTAACTCAAATGAAGCTAAGAAGCTGAACAGGGCTGTAGCAGTGTACAAATGCATACTGTCACGTTTCACACAAAGGAGGTCTGGGTCCAAGTGCAGGGTAAGGGTTTTAATTAAACAAATAAACAAACTCAACTAAACCAAAAGGCCAACACGGCACAATATGACATAAACTGAATACTAAAAGAACAAAACAAGAACAAGGTCAAAAGCCAGAATCTAGGATACAAAATACACAGAGGACAAAAGACAATGCAGACATGAAGCAGGATTGAGAAATGAGAGTTCTTATACCAAAGTCCAAATGGTGAACAGCTGTGAGTGATTGGTGTTGATGACAAGGACAGGTGGACAATCAAGGAAGTGTAGTGAGGACAGCAACCTCAGGTGGCTGAGGGAAACCCCACAGCCCCGATCATGACAGTACCCCCTCCCTACGGAACGGCTTCCAGACGTTCCCAAAAGTCTGGAGGGAGGAGGTACGGAGGTAGGCAAGTCAGGGGGAGGGATGGCGGGCCAGGACCGTGCAGCGGGGTCCCGCAAACATGCCTTGCCGCCAGCGGAGCCTCAGCCGACGTCGTCGCCTCAGGCAAGGAGATAGCGGACGTCGCCGCGTCCGGCACGGAGTTAGCGGACGTTGTCGCGTCAGGCAGGGAGTTAGCGGACGTCGTCGCCTCAGGCAAGGAGATAGCGGACGTCGCCGCGTCAGGCAGGGAGTTAGCGGACGTCGTCGCCTCAGGCAGAGAGACAGCGAACGTTACCGCCTCAGGCAGGGAGACAGCGGACGTTACCGCCTCAGGCAGGGAGACTTCGGACGTTGCTGCCTCAGGCACGGAGATAGCGGACGTCGTGGCGTCAGGCACGGAGTTAGCGGACGTCGTCGCCTCAGGCAAGGAGCTAGCGGACGTCGCCGCGTCAGGCACGGAGTTAGCGGACGTTGTCGCGTCAGGCAGGGAGTTAGCGGACGTCGTCGCCTCAGGCAAGGAGATAGCGGACGTCGCCGCGTCAGGCAGGGAGTTAGCGGACGTCGTCGCCTCAGGCAGAGAGATAGCGGACGTTACCGCCTCAGGCAGGGAGACAGCGGACGTTGCTGCCTCAGGCACGGAGATAGCGGACGCCGCCGCCTCAGACACGGAGATAGCGGATGTCGTTGCCTTCCCGCGGAAGAGCGTCTCCGCCCCCGCCGCAAAGCAGGGACACCTTCGCGCAGCCTCGGCACTATAGGCGTCTATCCGCGCCAGACAGGCGTAGATGAAGTCGAAACGAACAGCTGACGCCGCCTCAAAATCCATCCCCGCCGTGTCAGGAACAGAGCGGGTGGTCGCCGCCCCCAAACATGCGTCCGCCGCCTCTTCAAAAAAAATCCTTCCCGCTGGACCCATCAGCGATGTCTGCATTCTGTCACGTTTCACACAAAGGAGGTCTGGGTCCAAGTGCAGGGTAAGGGTTTTAATTAAACAAATAAACAAACTCAACTAAACCAAAAGGCCAACACGGCACAATATGACATAAACTGAATACTAAAAGAACAAAACAAGAACAAGGTCAAAAGCCAGAATCTAGGATACAAAATACACAGAGGACAAAAGACAATGCAGACATGAAGCAGGATTGAGAAATGAGAGTTCTTATACCAAAGTCCAAATGGTGAACAGCTGTGAGTGATTGGTGTTGATGACAAGGACAGGTGGACAATCAAGGAAGTGTAGTGAGGACAGCAACCTCAGGTGGCTGAGGGAAACCCCACAGCCCCGATCATGACACATACCTCATTGTCATGTTCTAGACTATATTTATCTTTAAATTAAAAAATAAATTTACCTCCTTAATATTGTGGCAGTTTTTTTCTCTGTGGAATCGGAAATAGTATCGAATATCAATATTTTTTCAAGGTATCGTATCGAAGTTAGAAATTCCAGTATCGTGACAACACTAATATAAAGAATAAATAATAATATAGAAAACTTCAAAAACACAACTTTACCACGTGGCTTGAAATCTCTGTGCTGCGCAGAGTATGTGAGCGGAGTGGAGCAGCAACAATTTCCCCCAGCGCTCCTTGCATTTAATAATCGCTCCGCTCCAGCTCCACTCCTCGCTCACTGATATCAGAAACACCGCTCCGCGTCAGTATGTTTTGTATATAATTCAGTATGTTTGAAATGTAACAGTCCTGTTCATAAAATATAATAAAATAAAATAACAGGAGAGTTTCAAACACTAGTGTGCAATATTTGTTCTGACCACAGCTAATAATTGTCAGCATTAAAAGAGTATTGCTGCTTTATCCAGTGCAAAGTTTGTAATGATCCATCTCTAACACGCTAGCTAAACATGTTTAACATATGATTTCCTGCTTAATGTGCAGTTATATTACGGACCATTGGCATGAATTGTCCATGATGGAGCGGTGGTGGAGCGTTCTTGGAGAGTGTGAAAACCATGAGGCTCCGACTTTTAAAGATTCAAAATCACACCGCTCCACTCCGCGCTCCACTCATACTCTGCTATGCGCGAGTTAGGCATCACTGGCGCTTCCGGGGACCGCACGCATTAAATCTCATTAAACTTTTTTTTTTTTTTTTTTTCTAAAGCAGGCCCGAAGCCCGATATGCGTGCAAGTTATGACGTGAAAATTGGCCCGAAGCCCGGCCCCGACGGGCTCGGGCTCAAAAGCACGCTGCCTGGGTCTGGGTTATCAGAGAGCCGGGAGCTGAGATATTCAGCCATTTCATTATCCACCGGCTTTGGCACTGAAGCAACGGATGTATCGTCTTTCCAATCTGCGAATCGGTCTGTGCTTTGCTTTTTGTCCGATCCCGCAGTGTTTTTTTTTTAGCCGCCCATTCCCGCACGCAGCAAAGTTCAAACCGCCCGCTCCGGCGAGATTTGCGTTGGGTCCTAATCTCAATGCAGCCCTCTAATGTGTTCCATGATTTGTTGCGGAATTGTTTAATTTGGTTCATTCACAGTTGTTTTCCGGAATCTATGCGTGCTCTACACACAACCCATAAAAACATGTGACATTTGGATGTGAGATCATCAGTGCAACACTGCCTTTATGGCATTTGGTTCTGGCTTTTGTTCACACAGCACTCATACCCGTAATTTTCCGGAATCAGCGCTCACTGTGAAAGGGGGAAACATTAATGATCCTTCTGAAATATCCTGTTGAGTATCACCAAGCCACAGCAAGCTCTGGGCTAGGCTACAGCATACATGACCGTAGTTACTTAAGGTTGGCCTGGCTGTGTGTCACTCAGAAAACAACAGGCCAATCAGAAGAAAGGCTCCTGAATATATATTCTTAAGGACATCAACAACTTAAATAAACCACCAGAAATGTGTACAATATGGGACCTTTAAGACTTAGCCACAACTCCCTGAAATGGCTCGTTCAAACACACCCCCACTTGTCCACATCACCGGGTGAGTAAATGTGCGTAACACCACCCATATAAATATGAAAAGAAAAAAGGCGTAACTTAACCGGCTGTACTAGTTTTGCAGCGCCATGTTGTGGAGACGCAGTCCGTTTCATTGAAAAACTATACATTCTTTGTTTGGCCTTTCAAATACAAAAACAACTATAAATCAGTGTTTTAAGTTATATTTACAACACTGTTCTGGAACAGTGAAATGCAAATATTCGAGTGTGTAATGCGCATTTTACGGAGAACTGTTTCCTGAACCTGGGAGAGCACCTCACAATGCCAGATGTTCACAAAGGGTTAAGGCTATAAAGTGGGCCAATCACAATGTTGCATTAACAGTCTGTGTTTATGACTGACGGCCTCTAAGTACATTTTCATATTTAAAGAATTCAGTACTGGAAACACTTCAGGAATGTCGAAGTCGTCATCTGATTCGTTGAATTAGATCGGATGTCCAGGAGACGCGAGTGTTGCGTTTATTTTTCGGTCCGCTGGGAGACAAAGCGCAGACTGATTTACTCTGTGTTTTGCTAAAATGTGCTTATGCAGATGCCATTGTTGTTATACACATTTATGATGCTCACAAACAAATTACTGACTTACTGCTTGTTCTCCCTCTACTTATTTAACTTTCAATGCTGGTTATTTCAGTGACTGACTGTTGCATGCCCATCTGTTGTTGTGGGGGCATTTCCACGCACCGAAACGTGACGCTGAACGAAGCGAACTGTGATTGGTTGTTTGACATGTCTGTCAAACGGCCTTATGGGCGGGCGGGCCTTGGCCAATCAAAGCCAAGTAGGGCTCGCTGCAGCCTGCGGTGGACATCCAACCCCGCCCACATCCATGTGTGACGTCAGACACCACGCCCACGTCAATGCGTCATTGTGTGACTCCCCTCTCCATCGGTAGCCTTAAAGCGGTGCATTTCAAAATACTTCACGAAATTTATCAATGTAAAGTAGCTCTTTCTAAATTCATGGACATTGATAATACCTGCATTTTCTGAAAACACACATGAGGAAGACTTGTGTCATTTTGCAAGGCAAATATTATAATCATAAACAGAAATTTGCTAAATGCATACCAAAATGTAATTTATTTTTATCAGAAATAGAAGTTTTTAAAAAGTCTTTAAAACAAATGAATACATTTGTTGTTACATTTCACAGAGAACTTTTTTTCTGGTTATGCTCCCACAATATAATTTTTGTATATGTAAGGGAAAAGGAAGAAAATTTGAACTATTGTTTAGTTGTTTCTAGGTTTTAATTTAGTTTTTGTTTATTTATTTACTTTTTATTTATAAGTTTTTTTTTCTCTCTGTATGGTATTAGTTTCCCCTCTTAATACATATTGTATTACTGTATACAGATTAAGCTTGCATTTTGTGTATCTGGATTTCTATTTTTTTTTTTTTCTATTTTTGTAATGTCCAATTATTCTTTAATAAAAAAAAAAAAAAAAAGAATCCCGATGTTGCATGTGTAAGAATGGCGGAAGTATGCTGTATCGGGGATGTAAACAAAACAGTTTGCATTAAATAATACAAATTACAACTAATTACATTCGAACAGCCGGTAAAACGCTTGCTTTGGTTGATTAAAGTTAGGAAAATGGTAATTGGTAATAAAACATTTAAACCTTACCCTATTTGTTTGTGTAATGACATAAATTCACGTTTATTATAATCGATTTTGACATAGCTTAGACAAGATCAGATTAGACGGACAATTAAGTTTTGTTATTGTAAAAGTAACACTTAGCATATTTTCATTTTCATCTAATTCTCTAAAGATATGTCCACAAATGTGAACATTAGGGATGTAACGGTATTGTAAATACCGTCATACCGCAATAACAAATTTTTTCGATACTACCGTGGTCGCATGACTCGATTAAACAATAGATCTTCTGAGAAAAGTTTGCTCAGGCGAATGGAGCGAATGGGAGGTAGCGGGAACTACATTTCCCATCAGCCCAGGTGTGGCCATCATCCTTTGCGGTCTGTTGTCACTACAGACTGTAGCAGCAAGGAAAAGAGATGGAAATGGTCGAACCTGCTCCGTCTGAAGTGCGTATGCGTTACGTATTCTTTTCAGCACCCATGTTAACGGATTAGAGCGTTCACATTGCACGCGGTTGATCTCCGGCAGTACGTCCTAGAAGCGGTGCCTTTGCAGCACTGCAGTGATCGTTTCGGCACCGAGTCTATTTTTTGCTGCGCTGTATGCGCTGAATTAATGTTACAGTGCATTGTTCGCTGTAAAAATGAACATGGATTGACACGGAAATGTACCACAAATGCATATAAATGAAGTCTACTGTGTTTCACACTCAACACGTGGCTTTTTGGCTAGGTTTAAAATAAGGAAAGGTGCAGTTTTAAATAAACTAGGCAACATAATAGATGCACTTGTCCAGGTAGAAAAGTTCTTTAAAGGATTGTTTTGAATAAAGATTTAATGCGAAAGAAAGGCATGAGAGCCTACTGCACTGCAAAAATGCTTTTCTTACTTAGAATTTTGTCTTGTTTCCAGCCAAAATATCTAAAAATTCTTAAATCAAGAAGGATTTTCTAGACAAGTAAAAATTATTGTCTTGTTTTCAGTAAAAACAAGTCAAAATTAAGTGAGTTTTTGTTCAAAACATGCTAAATAATCTGCCAATGGGGTAAGAAAAAAAAAATCTTATTTCAAGCAGACAACTAGATTCAGACAGCTCATTCAGCTAAACTGATTTGACTGTTTTTTTACATGCTTTAATAATTTTTTGTTACTAAAATTGAAATATTTAAGTTTCTGTTTCAAAGTTTACAGATAGATGGCTAATTTGTATGCCATTGATATGTTCAGTGTTCATGTAAACTGTTTAATAAACACTTCTGGCACTTTTTTTGAGTCTCTTCATTAGTTTTGTTTTTCCTGTAAATGATTCAATAAATACCGTACCGTGCCATTCATACCGAGGTATTACCGTACCGTGAAGTTTTGATACCGTTACATCCCTAGTGAACATTGCTAATCATATTATCACTATTTTAATATGTGTTAATACTATTTAATATGTTGGATGTGTGACGTGTTTGAACATGGGCGTGGCCTCTGGCGTCACACTTGGATGTGGGCGGGGTTGGATGTCCACCGCAGGCTGCAGCGAGACGCTACTCATCAAAGCTGCCATGAATTCCAGACCTTCAGCCATCAGTCTGAAGGTCTGGCTACGCAAGACTACTATGCGCCAAGAAATGGTATCACAACACACACTTAAGTTATTCGGCCAATCACAAAGCACAGATAGCTGGCCAATCAGAGAACACCTCGGTTTCCATCAACAACGTGTTTTGTAAAAATCAAAGTGTTTCAAAAAGGGAGGGCAGAGAAGAGCAACAATAATGTTCAGTTTGTGGAAAATAACATGTTTTTTAAACCTCAAACTGCATAAACACATTGCATCACAACAAATACACAAAATAATGCACTTTTTAGCATCATCATAGGATGCTTAAAAGTGCATAAAAAGTCAATCATAAAATTACTACTGTTTTGAATTTAGAAGCGCAGTTACTGAAAAATATTACGTCTATTGCTTGGTAAGACACATTTGACAACGAAGCACTGAACTTGAGTTAGGAGACATGCAAAAATTACTTTCATTAACATTAGTGACATGAAAATCTAATTTTCATATAGAAAATGTATATATTCTACTCTTACTATATGTACCATTATCAACTGACCAACAACTTAAGTGATTATAATTGATGTGCGATTCAGTCGCAAAGTGAAGAAAAGTTTGGCGTTTTGAAAAAAGTTTCTTGATGAAGTGTTGTTTTAAAATAGTTATTTTATCATTTCAAAATATAAAGGAAGTCAAAATGAATGACTAATGAGTCAATAAGTGCGCCTCTGCTGCCATCTACTGGTTATTTTACATAAATGTTTTTTATTACAAAAACATTATTTTGATATATATTGTGTTTGGTCCCATTAAAAATATAATTTAAACTGGATTTTAGAGCTATAAAGTGCTGGAAATAGTTGTATGAAATACTTAAAAGTCATTGAAAAGTGCTTGAATTTCTCTCCCAAAATGTTGTACGAACAAATGTTGGACTATTTCTGCCGCACCACTAAGACTACAGTTAACACTACTGTTCCTGCATCAGCCTTGTTTGATCTGTTCATAAAAGAATTGAGTAACACTTTCTTTGAAACACGTATTTATAATGCATTTTAAGAGTATTCTTACTGCATTATATTGAATGCATAATGCATTATAAAAAAAAACTTATAGTATGTTGTATCATCTCAATAGTATAAATAAGAACTGTTTTAATGTATTATAATATTTACTTATTTGTGGTTATAGCTTTTAAGGCTATGATTAACTCCTCATAGTAATAACGTATTATAAGTCTCAGTCTTAGACAGTTTTTGAGAACTAACTCTGTAACTGCATGTCAGCTAGCAGTAATTATTATTAGTATTATGTAATACTACATAATATGAAATGAAATATATTCAAACACTGTATTTTGAAGGTTCCCCAAAAGACAAACTGATATGTAACTTTGCAAGTATGTGAATCTACTACCTAGCCTCACCTTAATCTAAGTTTACTAATAATCTAAAGAGTGTTAGTTGACATGTAGTTGCAAAGTTGCTCCTAGTCAATAGACTAGGGGGACCATCCAAATAAAATGTAATATAATGTAAAATAAATAAATAAATAAATATATAGGCTAGAGCTGCACGATTAACCGCACGATGTTGTGAGGTGCGTTTAGTCAATGAAGCCGGCACTTTGATTAGTAGTAAATCTCCATCACGTGCGTTCAGCTGGAGCGGCAATTAATACACAGAGACGTAAATCACTGACAAGCTACGCCAAATCGCGTTCAAAATCGCATTCGATTTTGAGCGCGATTTGGCGTAGCTTGTCAGTGATTTACGCCTCTGAACGCTCCAGCTGAACGCAGCTGAACGCACGTGATGGAGATTTACTACTAATCAAAGTACCGACTTCATTGACTAAACGCACCTCACAACATCGTTCGATTAATCGTGCAGCCCTAATATAGGCTATGTATATATATGTAATACGATATATTCCATTTTAATTGTGTCAGTATTATTAAAGCTTTGAAAGCCTGATGTACCACAAACAATCATTAAAGATGAAATGAAGATTAAAAACCAACCTTCTTGTTCCTCATGTTTTATTCTCAAAGGTTCTGGTTCCTGTTTTATTCTCAAAGGTTCTGGTTCCTCCAGTTTTATTCTCAAAGGTTCTGGTTCCTCCAGTTTTATTCTCAAAGGTTCTTGTTCCTCTTGTTTTATTCTCAAAGGTTCTGGTTCCTCCAGTTTTATTCTCAAAGGTTCTGGTTCCTCCAGTTTTATTCTCAAAGGTTCTGGTTCCTCCAGTTTTATTCTCAAAGGTTCTGGTTCCTCCAGTTTTATTCTCAAAGGTTCTGGTTCCTCCAGTTTTATTCTCAAAGGTTCTGGTTCCTCCAGTTTTATTCTCAAAGGTTCTGGTTCCTCCAGTTTTATTCTCAAAGGTTCTTGTTCCTCCAGTTTTATTCTCAGAGGTTCTGGTTCCTCTTGTTTTATTTTCAAATGTTCTGGTTCCTGTTTTATTCTCCAGGTTTCTAGTTCACTCATGTTCTCCTCACTCTCCACTTTAACAAACATCTTCACAGCAGCAGATCTCAGTTCAGCTCAAACCTCTCCAGATATTCCTGCTCACTTCCAAACCTAGTCACAGCTGTGAGGATGAGAATATTACAGGTATTTAGGCTACTGACCGGATTCAAAAACGGTATTTTTCTATTTACAGAAACTTCATTTCTCACAGACTGAACTAAAACCAAATCACAACAAAACAACAGAGAGCAGTGAAAAAAATCTTCTTCTTCTTAGGTTTAATGGTGTTTATCAAACAGAAGTGTGTGTGTTAGTGCCACCCGCTGGACTGGAGTGTGAAGCGCCAAAAGGAGGGAAAATAATGCGGGGATATTACTGTGCGTGTACAAGGTGCGCTATTTTTTTTTTTTTTTTTAAAGCCGATCTGCACAAAAAAATGAAAATTACTTCAAATTAAGACTCATATAATGGTATTTGATCGGCATCAACAGTCTTTGTGAGTGAATATTAAAGGAGAGAAAAAAAGAGAATAATATGCTTTCCTACAATATACAAAAAAGTATTTAACCCACAATGCCCCAACCTCAATCTACAGTTTAACTGAGTCCCTACAGGATGGACAAGTACAAAAACATTTGTTTCTAACTTTAGATTGAACAGAAAAATGTGTCTACCCTTGATTTCCTTTTGCCATCCTCTCTGCCATTCATTTATTAAACTTGATTATGAACTTTTCTGCATCTTGGCAAAAACCATGTCAACAAATTTAACTGTTACTCCTCATCTTCCCTTTTAACAGTGAACAGTTAAGTTTATAAATACAAGATACAAAGTGCATTCATTAAAAAGTATAATTGTGTACTATCAGTGTTATGATTTTAGTGAAGTTACAAGTTTTGAAACCAAAATACGAGCAATATTTAGTTAGACCTGTAGTAAACTCAGAAGAGAAGATCAGGAGACTCTTGATTGAGATGCTACTGTGTGTCACTGCAGTCATCCAGACTGACTAAAGACTCAATCACTGTAGTTTTATTCAGATTTCAGGATCATCATTAGAAGATAAAATATGCAAAGGATGTAAACAGTTACAGGAATTTGCCCAGATTTACAGCGACTCTAATCCAATCAGCAGAACTATAGACTCATTATCACAGAGATCAGGGAAAGTCTCACCTTCAGCCTCTGCATTCATATTTAACTCAGATATTGATCAGAAACAAAGACACCAATTAAAGAAATGAGGCAGAAACATCAACAGCCAATAAAGACAAAAGATGACACTTACTATGATTTCATATTCACACACTCCTAAAGCTAAATATATTAATTTAAAACGAACTGCTCACATCCTTGAATACTGTGTTTAAGCTTGTGGTCTGAGAGCTTTGTCTTCATCTGTAAGAACGGCCTCCTGAAATCTAAATAAACTCCAGTGATTGAGTGCTTTAGTCAGTCTGGATGACCACAGCGACACACAGGACCAGCTCAAACAAGAGTCTCCAGGGGTCCGTTCTTCGTACCTCGCTTACTACATCCAAGATCAAATGACACATCCAAGATCAAATGACACATCCAAGATCAAATCATCGCGCTAACTATGAGCTCGCTATTCCGGTTCTCCGAACGCACCTGTTGTTGATGATTAGTATAGCTGGATGAAGTTATTTGAGATCACTGGGTGGCTTAAAAGGGGCTACGTATCGATAGTAGAAACATTGATGGGCAACTCTTTGATTGGTCGGCGAACATGACAAAGGAGCTCGCTCAGTATTTTTCTGCAGCAGAGCAAGAACTCTTGATTGAGGGATTTCAGGAGTTTCAGAGTTTATTTAAAACGCAAGGGAACACTGCAAAGGCTGGAAAAGCAAGGAGAGAGGGCTGGCAAAAAGTAGTGAACACATTAAATGCGTTAATGCTGCCCCGGTTACATGTTTTTTCCTTGATATGTTATTTTATTCATATTTTTATTTTTTTATACACTACCGTTCAAAAGTTTGGGGTCAGTAAGGCTTGTAATAGTCTTTAAAGAAGTCTTTTATACTCATCAAGGCTGCATTTATTTGATTAAAAATACAAAAAAAAAAAAACAGTAATATTGCAAAATGTTTTTACAATATAAAATGTTTTATTATTATTATTATTATTATTATTATTTTAACATACTTTAAAATAGAATTAATTCCTGTGATGATAAGCTGAATTTTTATCAGCTATTACTCCAGTCTTAAGTGTCACATGATCCTTCAGAAATCATTCTAATATGCTGATTTATTATTAGAATTATCAATGTTGGATAATATCAACAGTTGTGCTGCCAAATTTTTTTTGGAACCTGTGATATATATAAAACAATGTAAATTATTTATTATTAACTTTTAATACATTTTTAATTATTAACTTAATACATCCTTGGTGAATACAATTATTAATTTCTAAAAAAAAAAAAAAAAAAAACATTTACTGACCCCAAACTTTTGAACGGTAGTATATATTCACATATATTTATATGCAATTTCTTGCAAGACACTTTTCTTTTCCCACGTGAGTCAGTCCGCGTCAGTCGTGCTCTTTAACCAATCAGATGTGACTTCGCCATTTCAACCAATCATAACCCGCCAGGAGCGCAGCCTAAATCCTGTTTACATGAAATAAACCTGCTCCAGAGCAGGTTTAAGCTTGCGCACCTGTTGCTATGACAGCAAGTCCAGGATGAGCTTCGAAGAACCGAGCGATCCAAGATCATGCCAAATCGTCAACAATCAAATCCAGCTAACTTAGTTAGCGAGGTACGAAGAACGGACCCCTGATCTTCATTTTCCTGCAGGTGTATTAAAGGTATTTTGTTTTCAAAACTTCTAACTTCACTAAAATCATAACACTAATACAACATGACATATTAGATTTTTTTCTGATGGATGTACTTCTAGTTAAAGTTTCTAATAAACTGTTTATTGTGTCTTTATTAGCCAAACTTTTCAATGTTAACAAAAGAAGATGTTATGTTAAATGTTAAAAAAAGAGGAGTAACAGTTGAATATGTTTTTGCCAATTAACGAAACTGAAAAGGTCATAATCAATGGACTATTTTCCTTTTAAATTTGCCATCACACAACCTTGGTAAACGTTACACAGCAGCATTGACTAGTTTAATGTGAATTTAATGGCAAGGTATATAAACAGAAAGCATAGTCTTATAAATGAACATTAATAAAGAATATTATTAATAGATCTACAATGTTAGTAACTTTAGAAAAGCATCATCACATGAGTACGAAATTCTATTCTATATACAACATTTCTATGATATATTTGTGATTCTAGAGAGCAGTGCACCAATGGGACTTTTATTTTGCTCTGGTGATGTGACGTCATAAAGATGCGCCGAGCTCCTCGTCTGTTTGTGATTCACCTGAAGAAAGGTTTGTGCTTTTAAAGTTTTTAAACCAATGGACATTGTTGCGTTTTTAAAGCGTTTTTACAAGCTATGTAAAATAAATCATCCTTATTAAATATAACGTTGAAATTTTTTATCCAGTGTTACTGAAGACGTTAGCCTTTAGTAACAGCCTTTAGTCTCATTTCGCTCTCTCATGAATCAATCGTGTGATGATAAGAAGTGATGAGAGAAACTGAGAATCCGAATCATTTGAATCAAATCATTTGTGAAATGATTCAGTGATTCGATCCAGCGGCATGCGGACTACAAACGACAACAACAAACACAAACGAATGAATCACAACCGAGAATGATTTCATGAAAGTGTAATATTTTAGATATGAAAAAACAAATAATTTAGTACCAAATATAAATAGCCTAAAATTATAATCGAAATATGAACCTTTGGTGTTATTTGTATATATTTTATAATTTTTATATATAAGTCTATTAACTCTCTGACTGTCTTTCCAGGGCACTGACTACTGAACTAGGAGCTGATTGAGACTCACCCAGAGATTGAGTTTGCATTGATTTTTCTATTATGTATTCTCATCTTAAACAGGACACAGTGTACAAACACACAGAAAAACACCTGGAGAATCAACAGAGATCCACGTGACACTATTACAAAGATGGCGTTTATTAAGGAGGAGAGTGAAGACATGAAGATTGAAGAAACATTCAGAGTCACACATGAAGATACTGAGGAACAAACAGGTTGGTTTTTATTCTCAAAGCTGAACTCATTCATTTGGTCCTTATTAAAATGTCCAGCTCTATAGAAAAAAAACATATTTTGTGTAACATTAAACACAGTATCTACTTTTGATTAGAAAACAATGAAAGCGGTATCTGACAAAAAAAATGTTATTTTGCTTGAAGCAAACAATGACACTTCAGTTTTTAACTTGACATTTGTTTTATTAAGTGATTTTTCTGCTATCATCAAAAGTGTGATATTAAAATGTAAATAGCAGTGAATGTTCATTACAACAAGCAATAAATAATCATATTTCAGAAACACCAGCTTGTAGCTTGTTAACTGAAAATGCAGGACAGTCACATAGTAGTGCATTACAATAGTCCAGTCTAGACGTCATGAATGCATCAACTAACTTTTCTGCATCTGAAACAGGTAACATGTTCTGTAATAGTTACTCATTTTGTATTTTAAATATGAAATGACGTTACATGTACTTTGTTACTCTCCAACTCTGGAGCCAAACAATAAAATAGAAACCGAAAATCTCTCATCGTAACCTTTGTGGGTTTAATTAGGAAATATTTCTTACTTGAATGCTGCTTTTAAATTCTCTAACGTGAAGATGAACATGGAAGATTATGTGTGGGTTTTTTAAAAGGAGTGTTTTTTTATCATTATATAGTAGTTGTGATAAAAGCACAACAATATACATGTTACAAATAATTGTTTTTATTTATAGCTATAATTAATGATTAAAATTGGAAGGAAATGTGTTTAATAGAGACAGATCAGCAGCAGTATTTGTATCAATGAGACTGGTAACAATTGGCTACTTGGTAAAAAGATGCCAATAAGCCACATATTTTAAATGTACAATCTTTATGTTTTCTTACATTAATTTGAAGATTCAATGTGAAATTGTTTATTGTCAAATAGTTTTTTAATTAATTGACAGCATTAGTCTAAGTGTTTTGATGTCTGTTGCTTCGTGCCTTTAAACTGCTGTTTACTTACATTTTTCTTATTTGACCTCAGACCTGATGGCACTGAAAGAGGAGAGTCAAGAACTCAATGAAACAGAAGAGAAAGATCAAAATGAGAAACATGATTTCAAAACTGAAGAAAAATCAATTAGTTGCTCACAGAATAAAAAAACATCCTCACCAGAAATAAATCAAAAAACACAAAGTACAAACCTTAATTCTAACATGAGAATTCAGACTGGAGAGAGACCTTACAGCTGCCAACAGTGTGGAAAGAGTTTTATCTTAAGTGGACATCTTAACAGTCACGTGAAAATTCACATTGAAAAGAAGCCAGTAATATGCCCTCAGTGTGGAAAGAGTTTTACAAAGAAAAAAAACCTTACTGTCCACATGAGAGTTCACACTGGAGAGAAGCCTTTCATTTGCAAACTGTGTGGGAAGAGTTTTACACAGAAACAAAACCTTACTGTCCACATGAGAATTCACACTGGAGAGAAGCCTTACTCCTGCAAACTCTGTGGGGAGAGTTTCTCACGAAAAGGAGTTCTTGAGACTCACATGATAATTCACACCAAAAAAAAGCCGTTCATATGCCCTCAGTGTGGAAAGAGTTTTACAACGAAAAATAACCTTACTGTTCACGTGAGAACTCACACTGGAGAGAAGCCTTTCATCTGTAAACTGTGTGGGAATAGTTTTACACAGAGACAATACCTTACTGTCCACATGAGAATTCACACTGGAGACAAGCCTTTCATCTGCTAACAGTGTGGGAAGAGTTTCTCACGAAAAGGTGTTCTTGAGACTCACATGAAAATTCATACCGATAAGAAGCCATTCATATGTCCAGAGTGTGGAAAGTGTTTTACACTGAAAGGTACGCTTGATAACCACATGAAAATTCACACTGGAGAGAAACCTTTTACCTGCCCTCAGTGTGGAAAGAGTTTCTCATATAAAACAAGTCTTGATGTTCACTTGAGCATTCACACTGGAGAGAAACCGTACAAGTGTCTTCAGTGTGAGAAGAGTTTCACATGTCAGAGCAACATGAAACGTCATTTGCAAACTCATTCTGGAAAGGAACTGCCATTTTCTTCAATGCAAGAAGTTTAGAAAAAGGAGCAATTTCTAGAATCATCTGCTCATTCATTTTGAAAGACATTCAAGTGTAGTCAAAGTAATAAAAACATTTTCCATCACACTTACAGATATGTTAAAAATCATGCAAATGTCAGACTTTGTCTGTGTTCCTTGTTCAAGAGTGTAATGAGAAAAAAGCTGTGTGAAATCAAGGATGTTCACACCAAAGCTAAATGTGGGATACATTTGATCACTTTCATGCATCCTTCATCTCTTTTTGTTTATCATAAGGCTTTTTTTTTTTTGTACTGTGGCCATACCTGATCATCTGCTTTACTGTAATTTCAAATATTAAGTGATTGCAGTAGATTCCCTCAAAGTGTGACTATGACGAGTATGTCACTCAATTGCATGTGTGGATTTCTCTGTATCAAAATATTAGACAAACTTTGACCTTGCTGGGAAAAGCAACAATGTAACTGGAAGATTATAAATTAATTGACATAAACTGAACAAAATGACTTGTTCCCATTGATTTTAAAGGTCCACTGAAGTGCCTTGAAACACGCAGCGTTATTCTATGTGGTGACGTACTTTTAAAGGTTGTATCAGCGATTTCTAGCCTAAAACATAAAGTGTCAATTTCAGCTGACCTTTCTTCACGATCCGCTCCCTGCCTGCCTCATAAATTGTCTGTGAAAAAAACGCGTCTCTCTGGTCAGCATAGGGTCCGAGATATGCCAAAAAAACAATCGGCACTACCAACCTTTCCACACAAAAACAAACAGTGTTCCAACCAATCAGCGTCAGGGGTTTGGTGTTGTGGACTTTCGCTCCGCCTCACTCACATCCCAGCACCAGTAGGAAAGTCCACAACACCAAACCCCTGACGCTGATTGGTTGGAACACTGTTTGGTTATGTGTGGTGTGTTGATAGCGCCGATTGTTTTTTTGGCATATCTCGGACCCTAGGCTGACCAGAGAGACGCGGTTTTTTCACAGACAATTTATGGGGCAGGCAGCGAGCGGATCGTGAAGAAAGGTCAGCTGAAATTGACACTTTATGTTTTAGGCTAGAAATCGCTGATACAACCTTTAACTGAAACAAAAACATATCGCCCAGCCCCGCCCACTAATTTTGAATAGCCAATAGCTCTCCATTAATATCTGCTCGGGCAAGATCCATTGAGCTCGGTAAAGCCGCATTTGTAAGCTTATGACAGCCACAGACTAATAAATTACCGCACAGATTCAATATGAAACTTGCTAAAACCAAATAGTGATCATAATCATGCTGAGGCTGTGTAATTTAATACATGCTGTCCGTACATATGAGCGCATATGATCTGCTTCGGGTTAATGCGTCTCTGTGTAGGGGGCGGGACTGTAAGTTTTGAATGCCCATATCTTGTAAACGCGAATTTTGTCTTTGTTTTGCAGCACACTAGTTTATAGATAACCTTAAGGCTAATATATTCATACTAAAAGCCAAAAAACTTTAATTTTGATTTCAGGGGGACTTTAAGTGTATTTTAGCTAATTGTTTAGTTGATCTCAATTTACTGTTGTAATATCTGTTTACGTTTATGGACTTTATCAGAAGCATTGAAATATTATACTAGGTTTGTGCAGGTCTGTTTTTTAATCTGCACAGTTCATTCTTTGTTGTACTTTCAGTAGCCTGTATGTACAGTAAATATTATTACTATTTCCTTTATAATTCATTTGCTACAATAAACAATCCTAAGCAGTTGGCCTTCATTCATTTTCTTGTTAATTATACATTAAAGAAAGTATTTTTAAAAAATTGATTAACCAGTTGTATTCAGCAGTAACACATTTTCATACCCCTCCTCCATCTATGCACAAATAGCTTCTCATCAGCCGATTTTATTTATTTTCTTTTGGCTACCCAGCCAAGCTACATTATACAACTCATAACTTTAAGCACATACTTCAAACACTTCTCATTCATTCTCATTTGCACAGCATTTTTTCTGTTGCCAAATTACACAGTTCGGTCATACACTGTTCACACAGTGTGTAAAACTTTTCACTCTTTGCACTTTCAGCCACTACAATCTCAGTACTTTAAGAACCTATCAGCTCTTGTCTTGATTTCATGATGTGGTCCACTTATTTTTGTACAGCTTATAGCCTTATATCACTTTTACCTTCATAGTGTCACGACTATATGCAACACAGAGGTTAGAATTAAATGAAAGTTCTTTAATAAAATCCACAAAGGGTAATCAGGGGAACATATATCCAATACAATATAAAGACATTTAAGACAAACAGAAACAAAGAAAGGTGAAAAATAAGGCAAAATCAGTCTGTAAACTTGATATAACTCCCCTTTCCCAGAGGGTACATCTCACGCAGTAACATAATCAACTGGGGAGGGGGATTGGCCCCCTGGAGGCTGCTAACTGAGGGAGACATAGAAGGTCTCTAGGGTAAATCAAGGACCTCAAAGAGCCATGGCAGATCAGTGAGCTTTGGGAGCCAAGACAAATCAGGGTACTCTAGGGGCCATGGTGGATCAGAGAGCTTGGGGGAGCCGTGACAGATCAGCGTACTCAAGGGGCCTTGACAGATCCAGGTGCTGCCCGGGGGGCCATGGTGGATCAGGGTGCTGCTTGGGGGGCCATGGTGGATCAGGGTGCTGCCTGTGGGGCCATGGTGGATCAGGGTGTGGCTTGGGGGGCCAGGGTGGATCAGGGTGCTGCTTGGGGGACCATGGTGGATCAGGGTGCTGCTTGGGGGGCCATGGTGGACCGGGGAGCCATGGTGCATCAGGGAGCTGTACAGACAGTTCGGGGAGCCATTGTTGAATTACAAAAGCTCGGGAAGCCTTGGCGGAGCAAACCGTTTAGGAAGACATGGTGGATCATGAAACTTGGAAAGCCATGGCGGAGCAGCCTATATGGCCTTGGCCTCAGCACTCAGCCCGGCCCTTAACCACTTACCAAACTGACATTCAATTCACTTTTAAGGCGAGACACGGCAGGCAAAAACATCGTTTTTTTTTATTGGTCAATTTTGAGATTTTTGGATATTTGTCTTCAATAACATGTCTTCTTTTAGACTTGTGGTGAAAAAAAGTCCGAAATACACATTTAGTTCTTTATTTTACTGCACTTTGTCTGTTTGCGTCTGTAGATTTCTCATAAATTCAACAAAAGTTGGCGTTCTAAATCAACATGCTGCTCCGCGATCTCTGCCTGTACCCAGTCATCACGTAAACTGCTGGAAAGCTCTCTCTCTTCTGTACAATGCTGTCGAATCCAAATATGGTCATTTCCTTTTTATCAGCAACCAATCGTGAAAGTACAAGAGGGGATTTAACTCTAAATGCGCAATCTCATTGGCTGAAGATAATTTCTGACAACGTGATTCGTTCAGAATCGTCACATGGTATGCTTTGACGCTTCCTTGTTTGGTTTAGCTTTCCGCGGGATCTTTTGAGTGAATGAATGAAAATGACTTCGCGTCAATCCTCGAAAAGAGTACAGCAGTTGTCACTTGCAAGGGGGAAAAGAAAAATTAGTGATGGACTACCTAGTGAAATGCCCTCAGGTAGTACATTTAATGGGTTCGTGGAAATTTCTCCATTCATTTAAATTGCCATTGGGCAAATAGTGGGTCGGTGGGACCGTAGTGTGGATTTGGATCCCATTTGCAGATTATTTAACTGGCCAACGGGACGTTTCGACTTCCTTTTTTTTCCGTTGGGGTAGTCGGGACCAATAGGGCTACGGACGCCTCTGGGGGGCGATAAGCCCTCACTGGCCTACCCCCCACTGCCCCAGCCCTCCCCCCCCACTGTCCTTGAACCTATTATATGCCCATTTCCCATTGCTTTGCAATGCAAAGTGGGGAATTTGCTCCCACAAACCTACTATTTGTCCATTTCTCATTTGAGTGAATGACTCCGGTGGGGGTCTTCGTCCCAGCGACCCTCTATTTGTCCACAGCCCTACCGGTTTGATGGGGGGACCCCCGTCCCACGAACCCACTATTTGTCCATTTGCCCATTATTGTTACGGAACGCCCGCGGAACCCCCCGGGACCCCCTCCACGGCCACTAGCCCCGCCCCCAAGGTCCCACGAACCCACTATTTGTCCATTTGGCCATTATTGTTACGGAACGTCCCCGGAACCCCCCGGGACCCCCTCCCCGGCCACGAGCCCCGCCCCCAAGGTCCCACGAACCCACTATTTGTCCATTTGCCCATTATTGTTACGGAACGCCCGCGGAACCCCCCGGGACCCCCTCCTCGGCCACTAGCCCCGCCCCCAAGGTCCCACGAACCCACTATTTGTCCATTTGCCCATTATTGTTACGGAACGTCCCCGGAACCCCCCGGGACCCCCTCCCCGGCCACTAGCCCCGCCCCCAAGGTCCCACGAACCCACTATTTGTCCATTTGCCCATTATTGTTACGGAACGTCCCCGGAACCCCCCGGGACCCCCTCCCCGGCCACGAGCCCCGCCCCCCAGGTCCCACGAACCCACTATTTGTCCATTTGCCCATTACTGTTACGGAACGCCCGCGGAACCCCACGGGACCTCCTCCCCGGCCACGAGCCCCGCCCCCCTGGTCCCACGAACCCACTATTTGTCCATTTGCAGCTATTTTTGTAGTTCCAAGACGAAAGGTCATAGGGACCCAGGATTTGAGATTTGAGCATCTCGGGGACCCCACGCTCAGGCCCCCGAAGCACGAGCCCATAGCACCACGGGAAAAAAAATACCCCTTTGACACTTTGAAATCACTCGAAAGGCTCTGACTGTGTAAGAGTCTAAGAAGACTGAGGGAGATATTTTGTGCAGGAGGCTCTCGATTTTTCCTTCGTCCTAGGGCCTGGCGCTTTTGGCGCCTCGCTCTGTGATGGCCCTGGAGCCACCGTGCCGAATTTCGGGCCCCTGGGACGTTTCTGAAAAAATCCCACCTGCAATTTATTTGAATGGGTTCGGCCTAGCGGGTTCGTGGACACGCTTCCGAAAGGGCCGATCGAGCTGAAATCGAAACCTTTGGCTCGAGGGGACCCCCTCGACCGGTCGCCAAAGTCCCGCGAACGTACGACCTTCTTTAGGGGTCAAAAGGTCAAAAAAGGGAGCGCGCGTCCACCAAACCTGTACGCGTTTAAATGGGAAGCGGGACGTCCCCAGTTCTGAGACGATGGGTGGTAGGAACTCGAGATTTGAGATTCTGGCATCTTGGGGGCCCCTCGCTCAGGCCCCCGAAGCACGAGCCCATCGGACCGCGGGAAAAAAAAGGCGTCGTCCTAGGGCCACGCACTTTCGGAGCCTCGCTTGGGGGGCCCCCGAGAGCCACCGTGCCGAATTTCGGGTCCCTGGGACGTTTCTAAAAAAATCCCACCTGCCATTTATTTGAATGGGTTCGGCCTAGCGGGTTCGTGGACGTCTCCCGTTCGGAGACGCTGGGTCGTAGGGCCACGAGATTCAAGATTTGCGCATCTCTGGGGCCCCTCGATCGCACCCCCGAAGCACGAAGCCCTAGGACCTCGGGAAAAAAAATACCCCTTTGACACTTTGAAATCAGTCGAAAGGCTCTGACTGTGTAAGAGTCTAAGAAAACTGAGGGAGATATTTTGTGCAGGAGGCTCTCGATTTTTCCTTCATCCTAGGGCCTGGCGCTTTTGGCGCCTCGCTCTGGGATGACCCTGGAGCCACCGTGCCGAATTTCGGGCCCCTGGGACGTTTCTGAAAAAATCCCACCTGCAATTTATTTGAATGGGTTCGGCCTAGCGGGTTCGTGGACACGCTTCCGAAAGGGACGATTGAGCTGAATTCGAAACCTTCGGCTCGAGGGGACCTCCTCGACCGGTCGGAAAAGTCCTGTGACCGTACGGCCTTTTTTAGGGGTCAAAAGGTCAAAAAAGGGAGCGCGCGTCCACCAAACCTGTACGCGTTTAAATTGGAAGTGGGACGTCCCCCGTTCTGAGACGATGGGTGGTAGGGACCCGAGATATGAGATTCTGGCATCTCGGGGGCCCCTCGCTCAGGCCCCCGAAGCACGAAACCATCGGACCGCGTGAAAAAAAGTGTGTCATTCTAGGGCCCCGCGCTTTCGGCGCCTAGCTCGGGGGGCCCCCGAGAGCCACCGTGCCGAGTTTCGTGATCCTGGGACGTTTCTAAAAAAATCCCACCTGCAATTTATTTGAATGGGTTCGGCCTAGCGGGTTCGTGGACACGTTTCCGAAAGGGACGATTGAGCTGAATTCGAAACCTTCGGCTCGAGGGGACCTCCTCGACCGGTCGGAAAAGTCCTGTGACCGTACGGCCTTTTTTAGGGGTCAAAAGGTCAAAAAAGGGAGCACGCGTCCACCTGCCATTTATTTGAATGGGTTCGGCCTAGCGGGTTCGTGGACGTCTCCCGTTCGGAGACGCTGGGTCGTAGGGCCATGAGATTCGAGATTTGCGCATCTCTGGGGCCCCTCGATCGCACCCCCGAAGCACGAAGCACGAAGCCCTAGGACCTCGGGAAAAAAAATACCCCTTTGACACTTTGAAATCAGTCGAAAGGCTCTGACTGTGTAAGAGTCTAAGAAGACTGAGGGAGATATTTTGTGCAGGAGGCTCTCGATTTTTCCTTCGTCCTAGGGCCTGGCGCTTTTGGCGCCTCGCTCTGGGAAGGCCCTGGAGCCACCGTGCCGAATTTCGGGCCCCTGGGACGTTTCTGGAAAAATCCCACCTGCAATTTATTTGAATGCGTTCGGCCTAGCGGGTTCGTGGACACGCTTTCGAAAAGGCCGATCGAGCTGAAATCGAAACCTTCGGCTCAAGGGGACCCCCTCAGCCTGTCGCCAAAGTCCTGCGACCGTACGGCCTTCTTTAGGGGTCAAAAGGTCAAAAAAGGGAGCGTGCGTCCACCAAACCTGTACGCGTTTAAATGGGAAGTGGGACGTCCCCCGTTCTGAGACGATGGGTGGTAGGGACCCGAGATTTGAGATTCTGGCATCTCGGGGGCCCCTCGCTCAGGCCCCCAAAACACGAAACCATCGGGCCGTGGGAAAAAAAACGCGTCATCCTAGGGCCCAGCGCTTTCGGCGCCTAGCTCGGGGGGCCCCCGAGAGCCACCGTGCCGAGTTTCGTGATCCTGGGTCGTTTCTAAAAAAATCCCACCTGCAATTTATTTGAATGGGTTCGGCCTAGCGGGTTCGTGGACACGCTTCCGAAAGGGACGATTGAGCTGAATTCGAAACCTTCGGCTCGAGGGGACCTCCTCGACCGGTCGGAAAAGTCCTGTGACCGTACGGCCTTTTTTAGGGGTCAAAAGGTCAAAAAAGGGAGCGCGCGTCCACCTGCCATTTATTTGAATGGGTTCGGCCTAGCGGGTTCGTGGACGTCTCCCGTTCGGAGACGCTGGGTCGTAGGGCCACGAGATTCGAGATTTGCGCATCTCTGGGGCCCCTCGATCGCACCCCCGAAGCACGAAGCCCTAGGACCTCGGGAAAAAAAATACCCCTTTGACACTTTGAAATCAGTCGAAAGGCTCTGACTGTGTAAGAGTCTAAGAAGACTGAGGGAGATATTTTGTGCAGGAGGCTCTCGATTTTTCCTTCGTCCTAGGGCCTGGCGCTTTTAGCGCCTCGCTCTGGGATGGCCCTGGAGCCACCGTGCCGAATTTCGGGCCCCTGGGACGTTTCTGAAAAAATCCCACCTGCAATTTATTTGAATGGGTTCGGCCTAGCGGGTTCGTGGACACGCTTTCGAAAGGGCCGATCGAGCTGAAATCGAAACCTTTGGCTCGAGGGGACCCCCTCAGCCAGTAGCCAAAGTCCTGCGACCGTACGGCCTTCTTTAGGGGTCAAAAGGTCAAAAAAGGGAGCGCGCGTCCACCAAACCTGTACGCGTTTAAATGGGAAGTGGGACGTCCCCCGTTCTGAGACGATGGGTGGTAGGAACTCGAGATTTGAGATTCTGGCATCTCGGGGGCCCCTCGCTCAGGCCCCCAAAGCACGAAACCATCGGACCGCGGGAAAAAAAGCGCGTCGTCCTAGGGCCCCGCGCTTTCGGGGCCCCCGAGAGCCGCCGTGCCGAGTTTCGTGCTCCTGGGACGTTTCTGAAAAAATCCCACCTGCAATTTATTTGAATGGGTTCGGCCTAGCGGGTTCGTGGACGTCCCCCGTTTGGAGACGCTGGATCGTGGGGCAACGAGATTCGAGATTCTCGCATCTCTGGGGCCCCTCGCTGGCGCCCCCAAAGCACAAAGCCCTAGGACCTTGTGTTTTTATCAGCAATACTGGGATGTTTATATACATGACGAAATGTCCATTTCCAATTTATTCAGCAGGCCCTTCATAATGCTCCCGTGGACATTCATTTTTATGCAAATTCTACAGTATTTTGAGATAAAACTTACATAAATGGATTCCACTGAGTGTGCTGAGTACAGTAGAGGTGTTTTCATCAACAATATTGCACATACTTATTAAAAAATACACTTTATTGAAGTGTCCACGGAAGCAGTATGTCAGGCCCGTCAAATAAGTTGAGCGTGGACATAAAATTTGGGGGTCCGTATCTCCGGCCCCCGGGGGGGCAGGGACTTGGGGCAGGTGGCATCGGAAAGAGGTCCACGTGATCTAATAATACCCTGAGTTTGGTGGAGTTTGCCCCCGTTTTGGGTGAGTTACAGCCGGTCAAATTTTGGTACTTTTTGTCTTTGGGGATCCGTATCTCAGGCCCCTGGGGGCCTATCGACTCGGGAGTGGTGGCGTCAAACATGGCCCCTCGAGGGCTACAAACGAGCCGAGTTTCAAGTCTCTGGGACATGTCCTTCCGTTTGACCCCCTTAAATCTGGGGGGCCGTATCTCCGGCCCCCGGGGGCCTATCGACTCGGGACGAGTGGCGTTCGGTAGGCCTAGGGACGGTTCAACTTTGACCCAAATTTCTTTAAGATTGCCCCCGTTTTGGGTGAGTTATGGCCGGTCAAATTTTGGGACTTTTCACATGACGAAACGTCCATTTCCAATTTATTCAGCGGGCCCTCCATAATGCTCCCGTGGACATTCATTTCTATGCAAATTCTACAGTATTATGACATGAAACTTTCATCATTGGATTCCACTGAGTGTGCTGAGTACAGTAGAGGTGTTTTTTTTTTCAACAATATTGGGATGTTAATTGACATTACAAAATGTCCATTTCCAATGTATTCAGGCCCGTCAAATAAATTGGAAATGGACATGCACCATATGTGGTGAAATTCCCGAAAATCCACAATGTTGTTCATTTGTATGCATATTCTACATTATTTTGGCATGAAACTGACATAAATGGATACCACTGAGTGTGCTGAGTACAGTAGAGGTGTTTTTATCCACAATATTGGGATGTATATTGACATGACAAAATGTCCATTTCCAATTTATTCAGCCCCGTCAAATAAGTTGAGGGTGGACATGCACCATATGTGGTGAAATTCCCGAAAATCCAACGTGAAATCCACAATGTTGTTCATTTATATGCATATTCTACAGTATTATGAGATAAAACTTACATAAATGGATTCCACTGAGTGTGCTGAGTACAGTAGAAGTGTTTTTATCAACAATATTGGTGATATTTATGTACATGACAAAATGTCCATTTCCAATTTATTCAGCCCCGTCAAATAAGTTGTGGGTGGACATGCACCATAGGTGGTGAAATACTCGAAAACTCAACGTGAAATCCCCAATTTTGTTCATTTTAATGCAAATTCTACAGTATTATGACATGAAACTCACATAAACGGATTCCAATGAGTGTACTGAGTACAGTAGATGTGTTTTTATCAACAATATTGGTGATGTTTATGTACCTGACGAAATGTCCATTTCCAATTTATTCAGTGGGCCCTTCATAATGCTCCCGTGGACATTCATTTTTATGCAAATTGTACAGTATTATGACATGAAACTGATATAAATGGATTCCACTGAGTGTGCTGAGTACAGTAGAGGTGTTTTTATCCACAATATTGGGATGTATATTGACATGACAAAATGTCCATTTCCAATTTATTCAGCCCCGTCAAATAAGTTGTGGGTGGACATGCACCATATGCGGTGAAATACTCGAAAACTCAACGTGAAATCCCCATTTTTGTTCATTTATATGCAAATTCTACAGTATTATGACATGAAACTCACATAAACGGATTCCAATGAGTGTACTGAGTACAGTAGAAGTGTTTTTATCAACAATATTGGTGATGTTTATGTACCTGACGAAATGTCCATTTCCAATTTATTCAGCGGGCCCTTCATAATGCTCCCGTGGACATTCATTTTTATGCAAATTGTACAGTATTATGACATGAAACTGACATAAACGGATTCCACTGAGTGTGCTGAGTACAGTAGAGGTCTTTTTATCCACAATATTGGTGATGTTTATGTACATGACAAAATGTCCATTTCCAATTTATTCAGCCCCGTCAAATAAATTGGAAATGGACATGCACCATATGTGGTGAAATTCCCGAAAATCCACAATTTGAAATCCACAATTTTGTTCATTTGTATGCAAATTCTACAGTATTATGAGATAAAACTTACATAAATGGATTCCACTGAGTGTGCTGAGTACAGTAGATGTGTTTTTATCAACAATATTGGTGATGTTTATGTACATGACAAAATGTCCATTTCCAATTTATTCAGCCCCGTCAAATAAGTTGTGGGTGGACATGCACCATATGTGGTGAAATACTCGAAAACTCAACGTGAAATCCCCAATTTTGTTCATTTGTATGCAAATTCTACAGTATTATGACATGAAACTCACATAAACGGATTCCAATGAGTGTACTGAGTACAGTAGATGTGTTTTTATCAACAATATTGGTGATGTTTATGTACCTGACGAAATGTCCATTTCCAATTTATTCAGCGGGCCCTTCATAATGCTCCCGTGGACATTCATTTTTATGCAAATTGTACAGTATTATGACATGAAACTGACATAAATGGATTCCACTGAGTGTGCTGAGTACAGTAGAGGTGTTTTTATCCACAATATTGGGATGTATATTGACATGACAAAATGTCCATTTCCAATTTATTCAGCCCCGTCAAATAAATTGGAAATGTACATGCACCATATGTGGTGAAATTACCGAAAATCCACAATTTGAAATCCACAATTTAGTTCATTTGTATGCAAATTCTACAGTATTATGAGATAAAACTTACATAAATGGATTCCACTGAGTGTGCTGAGTACAGTAGAGGTGTTTTTATCAACAATATTGGTGATGTTTATGTACCTGACGAAATGTCCATTTCCAATTTATTGAGCCCCGTCAAATAAGTTGTGGGTGGACATGCACCATATGTGGTGAAATACTCGAAAACTCAACGTGAAATCCCCAATTTTGTTCATTTGTATGCAAATTCTACAGTATTATGAGATAAAACTTACATAAATGGATTCCACTGAGTGTGCTGAGTACAGTAGATGTGTTTTTATCAACAATATTGGTGATGTTTATGTACATGACAAAATGTCCATTTCCAATTTATTCAGCCCCGTCAAATAAGTTGTGGGTGGACATGCACCATATGTGGTGAAATACTCGAAAACTCAACGTGAAATCCCCAATTTTGTTCATTTGTATGCAAATTCTACAGTATTATGACATGAAATTTACATAAACGGATTCCAATGAGTGTACTGAGTACAGTAGATGTGTTTTTATCAACAATATTGGTGATGTTTATGTACCTGACGAAATGTCCATTTCCAATTTATTCAGCGGGCCCTTCATAATGCTCCCGTGGACATTCATTTTTATGCAAATTGTACAGTATTATGACATGAAACTGACATAAATGGATTCCACTGAGTGTGCTGAGTACAGTAGAGGTGTTTTTATCCACAATATTGGGATGTATATTGACATGACAAAATGTCCATTTCCAATTTATTCAGCCCCGTCAAATAAGTTGTGGGTGGACATGCACCATATGCGGTGAAATACTCGAAAACTCAACGTGAAATCCCCATTTTTGTTCATTTATATGCAAATTCTACAGTATTATGACATGAAACTCACATAAACGGATTCCAATGAGTGTACTGAGTACAGTAGAAGTGTTTTTATCAACAATATTGGTGATGTTTATGTACCTGACGAAATGTCCATTTCCAATTTATTCAGCGGGCCCTTCATAATGCTCCCGTGGACATTCATTTTTATGCAAATTGTACAGTATTATGAGATAAAACTTACATAAATGGATTCCACTGAGTGTGCTGAGTACAGTAGAGGTCTTTTTATCCACAATATTGGTGATGTTTATGTACATGACAAAATGTCCATTTCCAATTTATTCAGCCCCGTCAAATAAATTGGAAATGGACATGCACCATATGTGGTGAAATTCCCGAAAATCCACAATTTGAAATCCACAATTTTGTTCATTTGTATGCAAATTCTACAGTATTATGAGATAAAACTTACATAAATGGATTCCACTGAGTGTGCTGAGTACAGTAGATGTGTTTTTATCAACAATATTGGTGATGTTTATGTACATGACAAAATGTCCATTTCCAATTTATTCAGCCCCGTCAAATAAGTTGTGGGTGGACATGCACCATATGTGGTGAAATACTCGAAAACTCAACGTGAAATCCCCAATTTTGTTCATTTGTATGCAAATTCTACAGTATTATGACATGAAACTCACATAAACGGATTCCAATGAGTGTACTGAGTACAGTAGATGTGTTTTTATCAACAATATTGGTGATGTTTATGTACCTGACGAAATGTCCATTTCCAATTTATTCAGCGGGCCCTTCATAATGCTCCCGTGGACATTCATTTTTATGCAAATTGTACAGTATTATGACATGAAACTGACATAAATGGATTCCACTGAGTGTGCTGAGTACAGTAGAGGTGTTTTTATCCACAATATTGGGATGTATATTGACATGACAAAATGTCCATTTCCAATTTATTCAGCCCCGTCAAATAAATTGGAAATGTACATGCACCATATGTGGTGAAATTACCGAAAATCCACAATTTGAAATCCACAATTTAGTTCATTTGTATGCAAATTCTACAGTATTATGAGATAAAACTTACATAAATGGATTCCACTGAGTGTGCTGAGTACAGTAGAGGTGTTTTTATCAACAATATTGGTGATGTTTATGTACCTGACGAAATGTCCATTTCCAATTTATTGAGCCCCGTCAAATAAGTTGTGGGTGGACATGCACCATATGTGGTGAAATACTCGAAAACTCAACGTGAAATCCCCAATTTTGTTCATTTGTATGCAAATTCTACAGTATTATGAGATAAAACTTACATAAATGGATTCCACTGAGTGTGCTGAGTACAGTAGATGTGTTTTTATCAACAATATTGGTGATGTTTATGTACATGACAAAATGTCCATTTCCAATTTATTCAGCCCCGTCAAATAAGTTGTGGGTGGACATGCACCATATGTGGTGAAATACTCGAAAACTCAACGTGAAATCCCCAATTTTGTTCATTTGTATGCAAATTCTACAGTATTATGACATGAAATTTACATAAACGGATTCCAATGAGTGTACTGAGTACAGTAGATGTGTTTTTATCAACAATATTGGTGATGTTTATGTACCTGACGAAATGTCCATTTCCAATTTATTCAGCGGGCCCTTCATAATGCTCCCGTGGACATTCATTTTTATGCAAATTGTACAGTATTATGACATGAAACTGACATAAATGGATTCCACTGAGTGTGCTGAGTACAGTAGAGGTGTTTTTATCCACAATATTGGGATGTATATTGACATGACAAAATGTCCATTTCCAATTTATTCAGCCCCGTCAAATAAGTTGTGGGTGGACATGCACCATATGCGGTGAAATACTCGAAAACTCAACGTGAAATCCCCATTTTTGTTCATTTATATGCAAATTCTACAGTATTATGACATGAAACTCACATAAACGGATTCCAATGAGTGTACTGAGTACAGTAGAAGTGTTTTTATCAACAATATTGGTGATGTTTATGTACCTGACGAAATGTCCATTTCCAATTTATTCAGCGGGCCCTTCATAATGCTCCCGTGGACATTCATTTTTATGCAAATTGTACAGTATTATGACATGAAACTGACATAAACGGATTCCACTGAGTGTGCTGAGTACAGTAGAGGTCTTTTTATCCACAATATTGGTGATGTTTATGTACATGACAAAATGTCCATTTCCAATTTATTCAGCCCCGTCAAATAAATTGGAAATGGACATGCACCATATGTGGTGAAATTCCCGAAAATCCACAATTTGAAATCCACAATTTTGTTCATTTGTATGCAAATTCTACAGTATTATGAGATAAAACTTACATAAATGGATTCCACTGAGTGTGCTGAGTACAGTAGATGTGTTTTTATCAACAATATTGGTGATGTTTATGTACATGACAAAATGTCCATTTCCAATTTATTCAGCCCCGTCAAATAAGTTGTGGGTGGACATGCACCATATGTGGTGAAATACTCGAAAACTCAACGTGAAATCCCCAATTTTGTTCATTTGTATGCAAATTCTACAGTATTATGACATGAAACTCACATAAACGGATTCCAATGAGTGTACTGAGTACAGTAGATGTGTTTTTATCAACAATATTGGTGATGTTTATGTACCTGACGAAATGTCCATTTCCAATTTATTCAGCGGGCCCTTCATAATGCTCCCGTGGACATTCATTTTTATGCAAATTGTACAGTATTATGACATGAAACTGACATAAATGGATTCCACTGAGTGTGCTGAGTACAGTAGAGGTGTTTTTATCCACAATATTGGGATGTATATTGACATGACAAAATGTCCATTTCCAATTTATTCAGCCCCGTCAAATAAATTGGAAATGTACATGCACCATATGTGGTGAAATTACCGAAAATCCACAATTTGAAATCCACAATTTAGTTCATTTGTATGCAAATTCTACAGTATTATGAGATAAAACTTACATAAATGGATTCCACTGAGTGTGCTGAGTACAGTAGAGGTGTTTTTATCAACAATATTGGTGATGTTTATGTACCTGACGAAATGTCCATTTCCAATTTATTGAGCCCCGTCAAATAAGTTGTGGGTGGACATGCACCATATGTGGTGAAATACTCGAAAACTCAACGTGAAATCCCCAATTTTGTTCATTTGTATGCAAATTCTACAGTATTATGAGATAAAACTTACATAAATGGATTCCACTGAGTGTGCTGAGTACAGTAGATGTGTTTTTATCAACAATATTGGTGATGTTTATGTACATGACAAAATGTCCATTTCCAATTTATTCAGCCCCGTCAAATAAGTTGTGGGTGGACATGCACCATATGTGGTGAAATACTCGAAAACTCAACGTGAAATCCCCAATTTTGTTCATTTGTATGCAAATTCTACAGTATTATGACATGAAATTTACATAAACGGATTCCAATGAGTGTACTGAGTACAGTAGATGTGTTTTTATCAACAATATTGGTGATGTTTATGTACCTGACGAAATGTCCATTTCCAATTTATTCAGCGGGCCCTTCATAATGCTCCCGTGGACATTCATTTTTATGCAAATTGTACAGTATTATGACATGAAACTGACATAAATGGATTCCACTGAGTGTGCTGAGTACAGTAGAGGTGTTTTTATCCACAATATTGGGATGTATATTGACATGACAAAATGTCCATTTCCAATTTATTCAGCCCCGTCAAATAAATTGGAAATGGACATGCACCATATGTGGTGAAATTCCCGAAAATCCACAATTTGAAATCCACAATTTTGTTCATTTGTATGCAAATTCTACAGTATTATGAGATAAAACTTACATAAATGGATTCCACTGAGTGTGCTGAGTACAGTGGAGGTGTTTTTATCAACAATATTGGGATGGTTATTGACATGACGAAATGTCCATTTCCAATTTATTCAGCGGGCCCTTTATAATGCTCCCGTGGACATTCATTTTTATGCAAATTCTACAGTATTTTGAGATAAAACTTACATAAATGGATTCCACTGAGTGTGCTGAGTACAGTAGAGGTGTTTTCATCAACAATATTGCACATACTTATTAAAAAATACACTTTATTGAAGTGTCCACGGAAGCAGTATGTCAGGCCTGTCAAATAAGTTGAGCGTGGACATAACATTTGGGGGTCCGTATCTCTGGCCCCCGGGGGGGTAGGGACTTGGGGCAGGTGGCATCGGAAAGAGGTCCTCTTGGTCTAATAATACCCTGAGTTTGGTGGAGTTTGCCCCCGTTTCGGGTGAGTTACAGCCGGTCAAATGTTGGTACTTTTTGTCTTTGGGGATCCGTATCTCAGGCCCCCGGGGGCCTATCGACTCGGGAGAGGCGGCGTCAAACATGGCCCCTCGAGTGCTACAAACGAGCCGAGTTTCAAGTCTCTGGGACATGTCCTTCCGTTTGACCCCCTTAACTCTGGGGGGCCGTATCTCCGGCCCCCGGGGGCCTATCGACTCGGGACGAGTGGCGTTCGGTAGGCCTAGGGACGGTTCAACTTTGACCCAAATTTCTTTAAGATTGGGTGAGTTATGGCCGGTCAAATTTTGGGACTTTTCACATGACGAAACGTCCATTTCCAATTTATTCAGCGGGCCCTCCATAATGCTCCCGTGGACATTCATTTTTATGCAAATTCTACAGTATTATGACATGAAACTGACATAAATGGATACCACTGAGTGTGCTGAGTACAGTAGAGGTGTTTTTATCCACAATATTGGGATGTATATTGACATGACAAAATGTCCATTTCCAATTTATTCAGCCCCGTCAAATAAGTTGAGGGTGGACATGCACCATATGTGGTGAAATTCCCGAAAATCCAACGTGAAATCAACAATGTTGCTCATTTGTATGCATATTCTACAGTATTATGACATGAAACTGACATAAATGGATACCACTGAGTTTGCTGAGTACAGTAGAGGTTTTTTTATTAACAATATTGGGATTTATATTGACATGACAAAATGTCCATTTCCAATTTATTCAGCCCCGTCAAATAAGTTGAGGGTGGACATGCACCATATGTGGTGAAATACTCGAAAACTCAACGTGAAATTCTCAATGTTGTTAATTTGTAAGCAAAAATGTACATTATTATGACATGAAACTCACATAAATGGATCCAAAGGGGTATTCCAAATACAGTAGATGTGTTTTTATCAACAATTTTGGGATGTATATTTGCATGACAAAATGTCCATTTCCAATTTATTCAGCCCCGTTAAATAAATTGAGTTTGGACATGCACCATATGTGGTGAAATACTCGAAAACTCAACGTGAAATTCTCAATGTTGTTAATTTGTAAGCACAATTGTACATTATTATAACATGAAACTCTCATAAATCGATCAAAAGGGGTATTCCAAGTACAGTAGATGTGTTTTTATCAACAATATTGGGATTTTAATGTAAATGACGAAATGTCCATTTCCAATTTATTTAGCGGGCCTTTCATAATGCTCCCGTGGACATTCATTTTTATGCAAATTCTACAGTATTATGACATGAAACTCACATAATTGGCTTCCTCTGAGTGTGCTGAGTACAGTAGAGGTGTTTTCATCAACAATATTGCACGTAGTTATTAAAAAAATACACTTTATTGAAGTGTCCACGGGAGCAGTATGAAGGGCCCGTCAAATAAGTTGCGTGTGGACAAAAAGTTTGGGGGTCCGTATCTCCGGCCCACGGAGGAGCAGCGGCGCGTGGCCAGTGTCGTTGGTTAGGTCTCCCGTGGGTCTAACGGGGCCCCGAGTTTGGTGTGGTTCGGCCTCGATTCGGCCGAGTTGTGGCCGGTCAAAGTTTTGGAGTTTAGGGATTTGGGGGGCTCTATCTCCGGCCCCCGGGGGAGTAAGAACTCAGGACTTACGTCGTTGGAGAGGGCCCAGCGAGGGCTATCGATCGAGCCTGGTTGGGAGCCTCTAGGCCTCTTCTTTCGATTTGGCCCCTGAAACTATGGGGGTCCGTATCTCGGGCTCCCGGTGGAGCAGCGACTCGTGGCCGGTGTCGTCGGTTAGGTCTCCCAAGGGTCTAACGGGACCCCGAGTTTGGTGCGGTTCGGCCTCGATTCGGCCGAGTTGTGACTGGTCAAAATTTTGGAGTTTGGGGCTTTGGGGGTGCTCTATCTCCGGCCCCCGGGGGGAGTAGGGACTCGGGGCATGCGTTGTCGGAGAGGGCCCTGCGAGGGCTATGGATCGAGTCCGGTCTAATTTTGGGACTTTTTAAAATAAAGAAATGTCCATTTCCAATTTATTTAGCGGGCCTTTCATAATGCTCCCGTGGACATTCATTTTTATGCAAATTCTACAGTATTATGAGATGAAACTCACATAATTGGCTTCCATTGAGTGTGCTGAGTACAGTAGAGGTGTTTTTATCCACAATATTGTAATGTATAGTTACTTGACAAAATGTCCATTTCCAATTTATTCAGCCCCGTCGAATAAGTTGAGTGTGGACATGCACCATATGTGGTGAAATACTCGAAAACTCAACGTGAAATTCTCAATGTTGTTGATTTTTAAGCAAAATTGTGCAGTATTATGACATGAAACTCACATAAATGGATTCCAAAGGGTATGCCAAGTACAGTAAAGGTGTTTTTATCAACAATATTGGGATTTTAATGTAAATGACGAAATGTCCATTTCCAATTTATTTAGCGGGCCTTTCATAATGCTCCCGTGGACATTCATTTTTATGCAAATTCTACAGTGTTATGAGATGAAACTCACATAATTGGCTTCCACTGAGTGTGCTGAGTACAGTAGAGGTGTTTTTATTAACAATATTGGGATTTATATTGACATGACAAAATGTCCATTTCCAATTTATTCAGCCCCGTCAAATAAATTGAGGGTGGACATGCACCATATGCGGTGAAATTCCCGAAAATCCAACGTGAAATTCTCAATGTTGCTCATTTGTATGCATATTCTACAGTATTATGACATGAAACTGACATAAATGGATACCACTGAGTGTGCGAACTCACTGAGTGGTGCGAACCGCAGACCTCCGCGGCCCCTATCCGACGACACCCACCCCGAGACCCTAGCCCTCGGGGTGGGTGTCGTCGGATAGGGGCCGCGGAGGTCTAGGATCGACCCGAGTTTGGTGTGGTTCGGCGTCTATTCGGCCGAGTTATAGCCGGTCAAAGTGTGGGGCCTGGGTGGTCCCTATCTCCGGCCCCCGGAGGGCTAGGGTCTCGCGGTGGGTGTCGTCGGATAGGGGCCGCGGAGCTCTACGATCGACCTGAGTTTGGTGCGGTTCGGCGTCTATTCGGCCGAGTTATAGCCGGTCAAAGTGTGGGGCCTGGGGGGGTCCCTATCTCCGGCCTCCGGGGGGCTAGGGTCTCGGGGTGGGTGTCGTCGGATAGGGGCCGTGGAGCTCTACAATCGACCCGAGTTTGGTGCGGATTGGCCCCGGAATTCGCGAGTTATAACCGTTTGAAAAAAAAACGTCCCAAAAAGACGGGTTCAGAACCGGACTGCCCATCCGCCTTTCCTCCGGGGCAGGACGCAGCTCCCCGTCAGGCCGGGAAAGGTGAGCCCCGGGCGGATCGGCCGGGCCCCTCGGGGAGGGTGGAAGTCAGGCACTGGCATCATTCATCGACTTAGTAATTTTTTCAGGTTTCAGAGCCGTTCAGCCCATCCGCTAGGGCTAGGGGCTCAAGATGGGTGTCGTCAGATAGGGGCGATGGAGGTCTAGGATCGACCCGAGTTTGGTGCGGTTCGGCGGTGATTCGGCCGAGTTATAGCCGGTCAAAGCGTGGGGACTGGGGGTCCCTATCTCCGGCCCCCGGAGGGCTAGGGTCTCGGGGTGGGTGTCGTCGGATAGGGGCCGCGGAGGTCTAGGATCGACCCGAGTTTGGTGCGGTTCGGCGTCTATTCGGCCGAGTTATAGCCGGTCAAAGTGTGGGGCCTGGGTGGTCCCTATCTCCGGCCCCCGGAGGGCTAGGGTCTCGCGGTGGGTGTCGTCGGATAGGGGCCGCGGAGCTCTACGATCGACCTGAGTTTGGTGCGGTTCGGCGTCTATTCGGCCGAGTTATAGCCGGTCAAAGTGTGGGGCCTGGGTGGTCCCTATCTCCGGCCCCCGGAGGGCTAGGGTCTCGGGGTGGGTGTCGTCGGATAGGGGCCGTGGAGCTCTACAATCGACCCGAGTTTGGTGCGGATCGGCCCCGGAATTCGCGAGTTATAGCCGTTTGAAAAAAAAACGTCCCAAAAAGACGGGTTCAGAACCGGACTGCCCATCCGACGTTCCTCCGGGGACCGGGGCGGCACCCCGTCAGGCCGGGAATGGCGAGCCTCGGGCGGATCGGCCGGCCGCCTCGAGGAGGGTGGAAGTCAGGCACTGGAATCGTTCATCGACTTAGTCATTTTTTCAGGGTTCAGAAGCGTTTAACCCATCCGCCTTTCCTCCGGGGCAGGGCGCAGCTCCCCGTCAGGCCGGGAAAGGTGAGCCCCGGGCGGATCGGCCGGCCGCCTCGGGGAGGGTGGAAGTCAGGCACTGGCATCATTCATCGACTTAGTAATTTTTTCGGGTTTCAGAGCCGTTCAGCCCATCCGCTAGGGCTAGGGGCTCAAGATGGGTCTAGGGCGATGGAGGTCTAGGATCGACCCGAGTTTGGTGCGGTTCGGCGGTGATTCGGCCGAGTGACAGCCGGTCAAATTGTGGGGTTTGGGGGGGCCCTATCTCCAGGCCCCGGGGGAGTAGGGACTCATGGCCTGCGTCGTCGGAGAGGGCCCAGCGAGGGCTATCGATCGAGTCCGGTCTAATTTTGGGACTGAGTCCGGTCTGATTTTGGGACTTTTTAAAATAAAGAAACGTCCATTTCCAATTTATTCAGCGGGCCCTTCATAGTGCTCCCGTGGACATTCATTTTTATGAAAATTCTACAGTATTATGACATGAAACTCACATAAATGGATTCCAAGGGGTATGCCAAGTACAGTAAAGATGTTTTTATCAACAATATTGGGATTTTAATGTAAATGACGAAATGTCCATTTCCAATTTATTTAGCGGGCCTTTCATAATGCTCCCGTGGACAATTATTTTTATGCAAATTCTACAGTATTATGAGATGAAACTGACAGAATTGGCTTCCACTGAGTGTGCTGAGTACAGTAGAGGTGTTTTCATCAACAATATTGCACATAATTATTAAAAAAATACACTTTATTGAAGTGTCCACGGGAGCAGTATGAAGGGCCTGTCAAATAAGTTGCCGGTGGACATAAAGTTTGGGGGTCCATATCTCGGGCCCCCGATGGAGCAGCGACTCGTGGCCGGTATGGTCGGTTAGGTCTCCCTTGGGTCTAACGGGGCCCCGAGTTTGGTGTGGTTTGGCCTCAATTCGGCCGAGTTGTGGCCGGTCAAATTTTTGGAGTTTGGTGTTTTGGGGGGCTCTATCTCCGGCCCCCGGGGGGGTAGGGACTCGTGGCCTGCGTCGGTGGAGAGGGCCCGGCGAGGGCTATCGATCGAATCCGGTCTAATTTTGGGACTTTTTAAAATAAAGAAATGTCCATTTCCAATTTATTCAGCGGGCCCTTCATAGTGCTCCCGTGGACATTCATTTTTATGCAAATTCTACAGTATTATGACATAAAACTCACATAATTGGCTTCCACTGAGTGTTCTGAGTACAGTAGAGGTGTTTTTATCCACAATAGTGGGATGTAAATTTACATGACAAAATGTCCATTTCCAATTTATTCAGCCCCGTCAAATAAGTTGAGGGTGGATATGCACCATATGTGGTGAAATACTCGAAAACTCAACGTGAAATTCACAATGTTGTTGATTTGTAAGCAAAATTGTGCAGTATTATGACATGAAACTCACATAAATGGATTCCAAGGGCTATGCCAAGTACAGTAAAGGTGTTTTTATCAACAATATTGGGATTTTAATGTAAATGACAAAATGTCCATTTCCAATTTATTTAGCGAGCCTTTCATAATGCTCCCGTGGACATTCATTTTTATGCAAATTCTACAGTATTATGAAATGAAACTGAGAGAATTGGCTTCTACTGAGTGTGCTAAGTACAGTAGAGGTGTTTTCATCAACAATATTGCACATAATTATTTAAAAAATACACTTTATAGAAGTGTCCACGGGAGCTGTATGAAGGGCCCGTCAAATAAGTTGCCGGTGGACATAAAGTTTGGAGGTCCGTATCTCGGGCCCCCGGTGGAGCAGCGACTCGTGGCCGGTGTCGTCGGTTAGGACTCCCTCGGGTCTAACGGGGCCCCGAGTTTGGTGCGGTTCGGCCTCAATTCGGCCAAGTGGTAGCCGGTCAAAGTTTTATAGTTTGGGGCATTGGGGGGCTCTATCTCCGGGCCCCGGGGGAGTAGGGACTCGTGGCCTACGTCGTCGGAGAGGGCCCGTTGAGGGCTATCGATCGAGCCCGGTTGGGAGCCTCTAGGCCTCTTCGTTCGATTTGGCCCCCGAAACTACGGGGGTCCATATCTCGGGCCCCCGGTGGAGCAGCGACTCGGGGCGGGTGTCGTCGGTTAGGGCTCCCTCGGGTCTAACCGGACCCCGAGTTTGGGGCGGATCGGCATCTATTCGGCCCAATCTATTCTGAGTTATAGCCGGTCAAAGTGTGGGGATTGGGGGGGCCCTATCTCCGGCCCCCGAAGGGGTAGGGCCTCGGAGGTCTAGAATCGACCCAAGTTTGGTGCGGTTCGGCGGCGATTCGGCCGAGTGACAGCCGGTCAAAGTGTGGGGTTTGGGGGGTCCTATCTCCGGGCCCCGGGGAAGAAGGGACTCGTGGCCTGCGTTGTCGTAGAGGGCCCGGTTGTTGAATGTTGTTGATTTGTAAGCAAAATTGTACAGTATTATGATATGAAACTCACATAAATGGATTCCAATGAGTATGCTGAGTAGAGTAGAGGTGTTTTTATCAACAATATTGGGATTTTCATGTACATGATGAAATGTCCATTTCCAATTTATTCAGGCCCATCAAATAAGTTGCGGGTGGACATGCACCGTATGTGGTGAAATACTCGAAAACTCAACATGAAATCCTCATATAATACATTAGAAGTGGACAAATGTCCCACTTGCAATGTATGCAATGGGATTGGCTGTTTAATACATTGGAAATGGACAAATATCCCACTTGAAATGTATGCAATGGGATTGGCTGTTTAATACATTGGAAATGGACACATGTCCCACTTGCAATGTATTCAATGGGATTGGCTGTTTAATACATTGGAAATGGACACAGGTCCCACTTGCAATGTATTCAATGGGATTGGCTGTTTAATACATTGGAAATGGACACATGTCCCACTTGCAATGTATTCAATGGGATTGGCTGTTTAATACATTGGAAATGGACACATATCCCACTTGCAATGTATTCAATGGGATTGGCTGTTTAATACATTGGAAATGGACACAGGTCCCACTTGCAATGTATTCAATGGGATTGGCTGTTTAATACATTGGAAATGGACACAGGTCCCACTTGCAATGTATTCAATGGGATTGGCTGTTTAATACATTGGAAATGGACACATGTCCCACTTGCAATGTATTCAATGGGATTGGCTGTTTAATACATTGCAAATGGACACAGGTCGCACTTGCAATGTATTCAATGTGATTGGCTGTTTAATACATTGGAAATGGACATACATCCCACTTGCAATGTATTCAATGGGATTGGCTGTTTAATACATTGGAAATGGACACATGTCCCACTTGCAATGTATTCAATGGGATTGGCTGTTTAATATATTGGAAATGGACACAGGTCCCACTTGCAATGTATTCAATGGGATTGGCTGTTTAATACATTGGAAATGGACACAGGTCCCATTTGCAATGTATTCAATGGGAATGTCTGTTTAATACATTGGAAATGGACATACATCCCACTTGCAATGTATTCAATGGGAATGGCTGTTTAATACATTGGAAATGGACACACGTCCCACTTGCAATGTATTCAATGGGAATGGCTGTTTAATACATTGGAAATGGACACACGTCCCACTTGCAATGTATTCAATGGGAATGGCTGTTTAATACATTGGAAATGGACACACATCCCACTTGCAATGTATTCAATGGGATTGGCTGTTTAATACATTGGAAATGGACATACATCCCACTTGCAATGTATTCAATAGGATTGGCTGTTTAATACATTGGAAATGGACACTCATCCCACTTGCAATGTATTCAATGGGAATGTCTGTTTAATACATTGGATATGGACACACATCCCACTTGCAATGTATTCAATGGAATTGGCTATTTATTACATTGGAAATGGACACACATCCCACTTGCAATGTATTCAATGGAATAGGCTATTGATTACATTGGAAATGGACACACATCCCACTTGCAATGTATTCAATGGGAATGTCTCTTTAATACATTGGATATGGACACACATTCCACTTGCAATGTATTCAATGGAATAGGCTATTGATTACATTGGAAATGGACACACATCCCACTTGCAATGTATTCAATGGGAATGTCTGTTTAATACATTGGATATGGACACACATCCCACTTGCAATGTATTCAATGGAATTGGCTATTGATTACATTGGAAATAGACACACATCCCACTTGCAATGTATTCAATGGGAATGTCTGTTTATTACATTGGATATGGACACACATCCCTCTTGCAATGTATTCAATGGAATTGGCTATTTATTACATTGGAAATGGACACACATCCCACTTGCAATGTATTCAATGGAATAGGCTATTGATTACATTGGAAATGGACACACATCCCACTTGCAATGTATTCAATGGGATTGGCTGTTTAATACATTGGAAATGGACACATATCCCACTTGCAATGTATTCAATGGGATTGGCTGTTTAATACATTGGAAATGGACACAGGTCCCACTTGCAATGTATTCAATTGAATTGGCTGTTTAATACATTGGAAATGGACATACATCCCACTTGCAATGTATTCAATGGGGATGGCTGTTTAATACATTGGAAATGGACACACGTCCCACTTGCAATGTATTCAATGGGAATGGCTGTTTAATACATTGGAAATGGACACTCATCCCACTTGCAATGTATTCAATGGGAATGTCTGTTTAATACATTGAATATGGACACACATCCCACTTGCAATGTATTCAATGGAATTGGCTATTTATTACATTGGAAATGGACACACATCCCACTTGCAATGTATTCAATGGAATTGGCTATTGATTACATTGGAAATGGACACACATCCCACTTGCAATGTATTCAATGGGAATGTCTGTTTAATACATTGGATATGGACACACATCCCACTTGCAATGTATTCAGTGGGATGGCTATTTATTACATTGGAAATGGACACATCCCACTTGCAATGTATTCTATGGGACTCTGTAGTAGGTTAAAGGGATGAGTGTCCACTAATATATTAAGGGTCAAGGCTTAATTCCATCACTACAATGGGCAAATGGACAAATAGTGGGTCTGTGGGACCGGGGGGCTGTGGAAATGTGCAGGGGAGTTGTTCCGGAGTGTTTCGGGGTCTTTCCGTGAGTGTAATGGGCAAATGGACAAATAGTGGGTTTGTGGGACCAGGGGGCTGTGGCAATGTGGAGGGGGAGTCGTTCCGGAGTGTTCCGGGGTCTTTCCGTGACTGTAATGGGCAAATGGACAAATAGTGGGTTCGTGGGACCGGGGGGCTGTGGCAATGTGGAGGGGGAGTTTTTCCGGAGTGTTCCGGGGTCTTTCCGTGACTGTAATGGGCAAATGGACAAATAGTGGGTTCGTGGGACCTTAGGGGCGGGGGTCCCGGGGGGTTCCGCGGACGTTCCGTAACAATAATGGGCAAATGGACAAATAGTGGGTTCGTGGGACCTTGGGGGCGGGGCTCGTGACCGGGGAGGGGGTCCCGCGGGGTTCCGCGGACGTTCCGTAACAATAATGGGCAAATGGACAAATAGTGGGTTCGTGGGACCTTGGGGGCGGGGCTCGTGGCCGGGGAGGGGGTCCCGGGGGGATCCGCGGACGTTCCGTAACAATAATGGGCAAATGGACAAATAGTGGGTTCGTGGGACCTTGGGGGCGGGGCTCGTGGCCGGGGAGGGGGTCCCGGGGGGATCCGCGGACGTTCCATAACAATAATGGGCAAATGGACAAATCGTGGGTTCGTGGGACCGGGGGGCTGTGGCAATGTGGAAGGGGATTTGTTCCGGAGAGTTCCGGGGTCTTTCCGTGACCATAATGGGCAAATGGACAAATAGTGGGTTCGTGGGACCAGGGGGCTGTGGCAATGTGGAGGGGGAGTTGTTCCGAAGTGTTCCGGGGTCTTTCCGTGACTGTAATGGGCAAATGGACAAATAGTGGGTTCGTGGGACCTTAGGGGCGGGGCTCGTGGCCGGGGAGGGGGTCCCGGGGGGTTCCGCGGACGTTCCGTAACAATAATGGGCAAATGGACAAATAGTGGGTTCGTGGGACCTTAGGGGCGGGGCCTGTGGCCGGGGAGGGGGTCCCGGGGGGATCCGCGGACGTTCCGTAACAATAATGGGCAAATGGAAAAATAGTGGGTTCGTGGGACCTTAGGGGCGGGGCCTGTGGCCGGGGAGGGGGTCCCGGGGGGATCCGCGGACGTTCCGTAACAATAATGGGCAAATGGACAAATAGTGGGTTCGTGGACCTTGGGGGCGGGGCTTGCACCCGAGAAGGGGGTCCCGGGCGGTCCCGCGGCCGTTCCGCAGAAATAATGGTCAAATGGACAAATAGTGGGTTCGTGGGACCAAAAAAGTGTCCACCACCCCTTTGTTTTAATGGCCATGTAATAAACCTAAAGTGGGATCGGTGGTGCTCCACTCTGTGGCGAAAGACAGAACTGCAATTTTAGGCCCAAAACTTTGGGGGGCCCCCGCGCGGCCCCTAAAGGGGCCAGCCCCCCCCAGACGTTACCGTGCTGCCCTGCCGGCCGATCCGGTCAGATTGACACCAGCGACGCCCCCCTCAAAAATTTTGGGGGGTCGGCGCGCAGGGTCCACAAACCCATGACCACGAACCGTCAAACTAGCTCCGAAATGGACGCCTTCCAAAAAAATTTACTTCATAGAGACAGCAAACTGCTGCTGGGAAGTGTGAAAACTAACAAAAACTCACTCAAAAAAAATAAAAAATCTTAATTAACAAAACCCACTAAACAAAACAAAAAATAAGGTGAGCCTCTCTCACCAACTGCTTCCTAATGCTGCCACGTCACTTCCTGAACTGCTCAGTAGCGCCCTCAGGTGGCGGTATGGCCATAAGCGAGGGCTGCTCCAAAAAGTGGGCTATTTAAAGATCAGCCTCCGTAAAAGCCAGCATATTATATAAATAGTGAAGAAAAGGCAAAAGCTTACAGCACCTGGTATTCCCAGGCGGTCTCCCATCCAAGTACTAACCAGGCCCGACGCTGCTTAGCTTCCGAGATCAGACGAGATCGGGCGCTCTCAGCGCGGTATGGCCATAAGCGAGGGCTGCTCCAAAAAGTGGGCTATTTAAAGATCAGCCTCCGTAAAAGCCAGCATATTATATAAATAGTGAAGAAAAGGCAAAAGCTTACAGCACCTGGTATTCCCAGGCGGTCTCCCATCCAAGTACTAACCAGGCCCGACGCTGCTTAGCTTCCGAGATCAGACGAGATCGGGCGCTCTCAGCGCGGTATGGCCATAAGCGAGGGCTGCTCCAAAAAGTGGGCTATTTAAAGATCAGCCTCCGTAAAAGCCAGCATATTATATAAATAGTGAAGAAAAGGCAAAAGCTTACAGCACCTGGTATTCCCAGGCGGTCTCCCATAAAAGTGTAACAATCGGCCTTATCAGCCGAGTTACAAGACTAAAATGGGGTCAGATTTAACTGTGAGAGATGACTAGTGGTTAAAAGAATGAGACATAAAAGAAAATTGGTTTAAATAGATTTGGTGTATTTACAAGGTTCACATAAAAGACTTTAAAACAACACGATAAAACTAGGTAAACTCTGTTAAAAGAATACAGTTCATTTGTCCATACCCTAAAAACAGGTAAACTCTGTTAAAAGAATACAGTTCATTTGTCCATACCCTAAAAACAGTCCAAGAACCCCAGTGTGTTGATAAGTCCAATGTGAGTGTCCACCAGTGTATATACAATCCACAGAAAGTGTAATCCAAAGTTTGCAGGTGGTGAATGGAAAGGTGAGCTCTAAAATTAGCAACTCCTCAATCCAACAGTTTGGTGACTGTCCTTTGTTTGTCATGCTGCTCTCTTATACAGTTGTACTTCCTGCTTCCTGTCATGTGTCTAGTCACATGACAGGCCAACCATCCATTTATTAAAGACACATACACTTAAAATGTTAAGAGTAATAAAATGGCCTAAAAAACATGTAAAACACTTAAAACTCTATAATACATGTAAATGATTGTAATAAATAGAGCGGTAAAACACGTCTTTCTAAAAGCCAGCATATTATATAAATAGTGAAGAAAAGGCAAAAGCTTACAGCACCTGGTATTCCCAGGCGGTCTCCCATCCAAGTACTAACCAGGCCCGACGCTGCTTAGCTTCCGAGATCAGACGAGATCAGGCGCTCTCAGCGCGGTATGGCCATAAGCGAGGACTGCTCCAAAAAGTGGGCTATTTAAAGATCAGCCTCCGTAAAAGCCAGCATATTATATAAATAGTGAAGAAAAGGCAAAAGCTTACAGCACCTGGTATTCCCAGGCGGTCTCCCATCCAAGTACTAACCAGACCCGACGCTGCTTAGCTTCCGAGATCAGACGAGATCGGGCGCTCTCAGCGCGGTATGGCCATAAGCGAGGGCTGCTCCAAAAAGTGGGCTATTTAAAGATCAGCCTCCGTAAAAGCCAGCCTATTATATAAATAGTGAAGAAAAGGCAAAAGCTTACAGCACCTGGTATTCCCAGGCGGTCTCCCATAAAAGTGTAACAATCGGCCTTATCAGCCGAGTTACAAGACTAAAATGGGGTCAGATTTAACTGTGAGAGATGACTAGTGGTTAAAAGAATGAGACATAAAAGAAAATTGGTTTAAATAGATTTGGTGTATTTACAAGGTTCACATAAAAGACTTTAAAACAACACGATAAAACTAGGTAAACTCTGTTAAAAGAATACAGTTCATTTGTCCATACCCTAAAAACAGGTAAACTCTGTTAAAAGAATACAGTTCATTTGTCCATACCCTAAAAACAGTCCAAGAACCCCAGTGTGTTGATAAGTCCAATGTGAGTGTCCACCAGTGTATATACAATCCACAGAAAGTGTAATCCAAAGTTTGCAGGTGGTGAATGGAAAGGTGAGCTCTAAAATTAGCAACTCCTCAATCCAACGGTTTGGTGACTGTCCTTTGTTTGTCATGCTGCTCTCTTATACAGTTGTACTTCCTGCTTCCTGTCATGTGTCTAGTCACATGACAGGCCAACCATCCATTTATTAAAGACACATACACTTAAAATGTTAAGAGTAATAAAATGGCCTAAAAAACATATAAAACACTTAAAACTCTATAATACATGTAAATGATTGTAATAAATAGAGCGGTAAAACACGTCTTTCTAAAAGCCAGCATATTATATAAATAGTGAAGAAAAGGCAAAAGCTTACAGCACCTGGTATTCCCAGGCGGTCTCCCATCCAAGTACTAACCAGGCCCGACGCTGCTTAGCTTCCGAGATCAGACGAGATCGGGCGCTCTCAGCGCGGTATGACCATAAGCGAGGGCTGCTCCAAAAAGTGGGCTATTTAAAGATCAGCCTCCGTAAAAGCCAGCATATTATATAAATAGTGAAGAAAAGGCAAAAGCTTACAGCACCTGGTATTCCCAGGCGGTCTCCCATAAAAGTGTAACAATCGGCCTTATCAGCCGAGTTACAAGACTAAAATGGGGTCAGATTTAACTGTGAGAGATGACTAGTGGTTAAAAGAATGAGACATAAAAGAAAATTGGTTTAAATAGATTTGGTGTATTTACAAGGTTCACATAAAAGACTTTAAAACAACACGATAAAACTAGGTAAACTCTGTTAAAAGAATACAGTTCATTTGTCCATACCCTAAAAACAGGTAAACCCTGTTAAAAGAATACAGTTCATTTGTCCATACCCTAAAAACAGTCCAAGAACCCCAGTGTGTTGATAAGTCCAATGTGAGTGTCCACCAGTGTATATACAATCCACAGAAAGTGTAATCCAAAGTTTGCAGGTGGTGAATGGAAAGGTGAGCTCTAAAATTAGCAACTCCTCAATCCAACAGTTTGGTGACTGTCCTTTGTTTGTCATGCTGCTCTCTTATACAGTTGTACTTCCTGCTTCCTGTCATGTGTCTAGTCACATGACAGGCCAACCATCCATTTATTAAAGACACATACACTTAAAATGTTAAGAGTAATAAAATGGCCTAAAAAACATGTAAAACACTTAAAACTCTATAATACATGTAAATGATTGTAATAAATAGAGCGGTAAAACACGTCTTTCTAAAAGCCAGCATATTATATAAATAGTGAAGAAAAGGCAAAAGCTTACAGCAGCTGGTATTCCCAGGCGGTCTCCCATCCAAGTACTAACCAGGCCCGACGCTGCTTAGCTTCCGAGATCAGACGAGATCGGGCGCTCTCAGCGC
>NC_133362.1:68374847-68419847 GCF_049309525.1 Garra rufa
GTAAACTCTGTTAAAAGAATACAGTTCATTTGTCCATACCCTAAAAACAGGTAAACTCTGTTAAAAGAATACAGTTCATTTGTCCATACCCTAAAAACAGTCCAAGAACCCCAGTGTGTTGATAAGTCCAATGTGAGTGTCCACCAGTGTATATACAATCCACAGAAAGTGTAATCCAAAGTTTGCAGGTGGTGAATGGAAAGGTGAGCTCTAAAATTAGCAACTCCTCAATCCAACAGTTTGGTGACTGTCCTTTGTTTGTCATGCTGCTCTCTTATACAGTTGTACTTCCTGCTTCCTGTCATGTGTCTAGTCACATGACAGGCCAACCATCCATTTATTAAAGACACATACACTTAAAATGTTAAGAGTAATAAAATGGCCTAAAAAACATGTAAAACACTTAAAACTCTATAATACATGTAAATGATTGTAATAAATAAAGCGGTAAAACACGTCTTTCTAAAAGCCAGCATATTATATAAATAGTGAAGAAAAGGCAAAAGCTTACAGCACCTGGTATTCCCAGGCGGTCTCCCATCCAAGTACTATCCAGGCCCGACGCTGCTTAGCTTCCGAGATCAGACGAGATCGGGCGCTCTCAGCGCGGTATGACCATAAGCGAGGGCTGCTCCAAAAAGTGGGCTATTTAAAGATCAGCCTCCGTAAAAGCCAGCATATTATATAAATAGTGAAGAAAAGGCAAAAGCTTACAGCACCTGGTATTCCCAGGCGGTCTCCCATCCAAGTACTAACCAGGCCCGACGCTGCTTAGCTTCCGAGATCAGACGAGATCGGGCGCTCTCAGCGCGGTATGGCCATAAGCGAGGGCCGCTCCAAAAAGTGGGCTATTTAAAGATCAGCCTCCGTAAAAGCCAGCATATTATATAAATAGTGAAGAAAAGGCAAAAGCTTACAGCACCTGGTATTCCCAGGCGGTCTCCCATCCAAGTACTAAACAGGCCCGACGCTGCTTAGCTTCCGAGATCAGACGAGATCGGGCGCTCTCAGCGCGGTATGGCCATAAGCGAGGGCTGCTCCAAAAAGTGGGCTATTTAAAGATCAGCCTCCGTAAAAGCCAGCATATTATATAAATAGTGAAGAAAAGGCAAAAGCTTACAGCACCTGGTATTCCCAGGCGGTCTCCCATAAAAGTGTAACAATCGGCCTTATCAGCCGAGTTACAAAACTAAAATGGGTTCAGATTTAACTGTGAGAGATGACTAGTGGTTAAAAGAATGAGACATAAAAGAAAATTGGTTTAAATAGATTTGGTGTATTTACAAGGTTCACAGAAAAGACTTTAAAACAACACGATAAAACTAGGTAAACTCTGTTAAAAGAATACAGTTCATTTGTCCATACCCTAAAAACAGGTAAACTCTGTTAAAAGAATACAGCTCATTTGTCCATACCCTAAAAACAGTCCAAGAACCCCAGTGTGTTGATAAGTCCAATGTGAGTGTCCACCAGTGTATATACAATCCACAGAAAGTGTAATCCAAAGTTTGCAGGTGGTGAATGGAAAGGTGAGCTCTAAAATTAGCAACTCCTCAATCCAACAGTTTGGTGACTGTCCTTTGTTTGTCATGCTGCTCTCTTATACAGTTGTACTTCCTGCTTCCTGTCATGTGTCTAGTCACATGACAGGCCAACCATCCATTTATTAAAGACACATACACTTAAAATGTTAAGAGTAATAAAATGGCCTAAAAAACATGTAAAACACTTAAAACTCTATAATACATGTAAATGATTGTAATAAATAAAGCGGTAAAACACGTCTTTCTAAAAGCCAGCATATTATATAAATAGTGAAGAAAAGGCAAAAGCTTACAGCACCTGGTATTCCCAGGCGGTCTCCCATCCAAGTACTAACCAGGCCCGACGCTGCTTAGCTTCCGAGATCAGACGAGATCGGGCACTCTCAGCGCGGTATGGCCATAAGCAAGGGCTGCTCCAAAAAGTGGGCTATTTAAAGATCAGCCTCCGTAAAAGCCAGCATATTATATAAATAGTGAAGAAAAGGCAAAAGCTTACAGCACCTGGTATTCCCAGGCGGTCTCCCATCCAAGTACTAACCAGGCCCGACGCTGCTTAGCTTCCGAGATCAGACGAGATCGGGCGCTCTCAGCGCGGTATGGCCATAAGCGAGGGCTGCTCCAAAAAGTGGGCTATTTAAAGATCAGCCTCCGTAAAAGCCAGCATATTATATAAATAGTGAAGAAAAGGCAAAAGCTTACAGCACCTGGTATTCCCAGGCGGTCTCCCATAAAAGTGTAACAATCGGCCTTATCAGCCGAGTTACAAGACTAAAATGGGGTCAGATTTAACTGTGAGAGATGACTAGTGGTTAAAAGAATGAGACATAAAATAAAATTGGTTTAAATAGATTTGGTGTATTTACAAGGTTCACATAAAAGACTTTAAAACAACACGATAAAACTAGGTAAACTCTGTTAAAAGAATACAGTTCATTTGTCCATACCCTAAAAACAGGTAAACTCTGTTAAAAGAATACAGTTCATTTGTCCATAACCTAAAAACAGTCCAAGAACCCCAGTGTGTTGATAAGTCCAATGTGAGTGTCCACCAGTGTATCCACAGAAAGTGTAATCCAAAGTTTGCAGGTGGTGAATGGAAAGGTGAGCTCTAAAATTAGCAACTCCTCAATCCAACAGTTTGGTGACTGTCCTTTGTTTGTCATGCTGCTCTCTTATACAGTTGTACTTCCTGCTTCCTGTCATGTGTCTAGTCACATGACAGGCCAACCATCCATTTATTAAAGACACATACACTTAAAATGTTAAGAGTAATAAAATGGCCTAAAAAACATGTAAAACACTTAAAACTCTATAATACATGTAAATGATTGTAATAAATAGAGCGGTAAAACACGTCTTTCTAAAAGCCAGCATATTATATAAATAGTGAAGAAAAGGCAAAAGCTTACAGCACCTGGTATTCCCAGGCGGTCTCCCATCCAAGTACTAACCAGGCCCGACGCTGCTTAGCTTCCGAGATCAGACGAGATCGGGCGCTCTCAGCGCGGTATGGCCATAAGCGAGGGCTGCTCCAAAAAGTGGGCTATTTAAAGATCAGCCTCCGTAAAAGCCAGCATATTATATAAATAGTGAAGAAAAGGCAAAAGCTTACAGCACCTGGTATTCCCAGGCGGTCTCCCATAAAAGTGTAACAATCGGCCTTATCAGCCGAGTTACAAGACTAAAATGGGGTCAGATTTAACTGTGAGAGATGACTAGTGGTTAAAAGAATGAGACATAAAATAAAATTGGTTTAAATAGATTTGGTGTATTTACAAGGTTCACATAAAAGACTTTAAAAAAACACGATAAAACTAGGTAAACTCTGTTAAAAGAATACAGTTCATTTGTCCATACCCTAAAAACAGGTAAACTCTGTTAAAAGAATACAGTTCATTTGTCCATACCCTAAAAACAGTCCAAGAACCCCAGTGTGTTGATAAGTCCAATGTGAGTGTCCACCAGTGTATCCACAGAAAGTGTAATCCAAAGTTTGCAGGTGGTGAATGGAAAGGTGAGCTCTAAAATTAGCAACTCCTCAATCCAACAGTTTGGTGACTGTCCTTTGTTTGTCATGCTGCTCTCTTATACAGTTGTACTTCCTGCTTCCTGTCATGTGTCTAGTCACATGACAGGCCAACCATCCATTTATTAAAGACACATACACTTAAAATGTTAAGAGTAATAAAATGGCCTAAAAAACATGTAAAACACTTAAAACTCTATAATACATGTAAATGATTGTAATAAATAGAGCGGTAAAACACGTCTTTCTAAAAGCCAGCATATTATATAAATAGTGAAGAAAAGGCAAAAGCTTACAGCACCTGGTATTCCCAGGCGGTCTCCCATCCAAGTACTAACTAGGCCCGACGCTGCTTAGCTTCCGAGATCAGACGAGATCGGACGCTCTCAGCGCGGTATGGCCATAAGCGAGGGCTGCTCCAAAAAGTGGGCTATTTAAAGATCAGCCTCCGTAAAAGCCAGCATATTATATAAATAGTGAAGAAAAGGCAAAAGCTTATAGCACCTGGTATTCCCAGGCGGTCTCCCATCCAAGTACTAACCAGGCCCGACGCTGCTTAGCTTCCGAGATCAGACGAGATCGGGCGCTCTCAGCGCGGTATGGCCATAAGCGAGGGCTGCTCCAAAAAGTGGGCTATTTAAAGATCAGCCTCCGTAAAAGCCAGCCTATTATATAAATAGTGAAGAAAAGGCAAAAGCTTACAGCACCTGGTATTCCCAGGCGGTCTCCCATAAAAGTGTAACAATTGGCCTTATCAGCCGAGTTACAAGACTAAAATGGGGTCAGATTTAACTGTGAGAGATGACTAGTGGTTAAAAGAATGAGATATAAAAGAAAATTGGTTTAAATAGATTTGGTGTATTTACAAGGTTCACATAAAAGACTTTAAAACAACACGATAAAACTAGGTAAACTCTGTTAAAAAGAATACAGTTCATTTGTCCATACCCTAAAAACAGGTAAACTCTGTTAAAAGAATACAGTTCATTTGTCCATACCCTAAAAACAGTCCAAGAACCCCAGTGTGTTGATAAGTCCAATGTGAGTGTCCACCAGTGTATATACAATCCACAGAAAGTGTAATCCAAAGTTTGCAGGTGGTGAATGGAAAGGTGAGCTCTAAAATTAGCAACTCCTCAATCCAACAGTTTGGTGACTGTCCTTTGTTTGTCATGCTGCTCTCTTATACAGTTGTACTTCCTGCTTCCTGTCATGTGTCTAGTCACATGACAGGCCATCCATCCATTTATTAAAGACACATACACTTAAAATGTTAAGAGTAATAAAATGGCCTAAAAAACATGTAAAACACTTAAAACTCTATAATACATGTAAATGATTGTAATAAATAGAGCGATAAAACACCTCTTTCTAAAAGCCAGCATATTATATAAATAGTGAAGAAAAGGCAAAAGCTTACAGCACCTGGTATTCCCAGGCGGTCTCCCATCCAAGTACTAACCAGGCCCGACGCTGCTTAGCTTCCGAGATCAGACGAGATCGGGCGCTCTCAGCGCGGTATGACCATAAGCGAGGGCTGCTCCAAAAAGTGGGCTATTTAAAGATCAGCCTCCGTAAAAGCCAGCATATTATATAAATAGTGAAGAAAAGGCAAAAGCTTACAGCACCTGGTATTCCCAGGTGGTCTCCCATAAAAGTGTAACAATCTGCCTTATCAGCCGAGTTACAAGACTAAAATGGGGTCAGATTTAACTGTGAGAGATGACTAGTGGTTAAAAGAATGAGACATAAAAGAAAATTGGTTTAAATAGATTTGGTGTATTTACAAGGTTCACATAAAAGACTTTAAAACAACACGATAAAACTAGGTAAACTCTGTTAAAAGAATACAGTTAATTTGTCCATACCCTAAAAACAGGTAAACTCTGTTAAAAGAATACAGTTCATTTGTCCATACCCTAAAAACAGTCCAAGAACCCCAGTGTGTTGATAAGTCCAATGTGAGTGTCCACCAGTGTATATACAATCCACAGAAAGTGTAATCCAAAGTTTGCAGGTGGTGAATGGAAAGGTGAGCTCTAAAATTAGCAACTCCTCAATCCAACGGTTTGGTGACTGTCCTTTGTTTGTCATGCTGCTCTCTTATACAGTTGTACTTCCTGCTTCCTGTCATGTGTCTAGTCACATGACAGGCCAACCATCCATTTATTAAAGACACATACACTTAAAATGTTAAGAGTAATAAAATGGCCTAAAAAACATATAAAACACTTAAAACTCTATAATACATGTAAATGATTGTAATAAATAGAGCGGTAAAACACGTCTTTCTAAAAGCCAGCATATTATATAAATAGTGAAGAAAAGGCAAAAGCTTACAGCACCTGGTATTCCCAGGCGGTCTCCCATCCAAGTACTAACCAGGCCCGACGCTGCTTAGCTTCCGAGATCAGACGAGATCGGGCGCTCTCAGCGCGGTATGACCATAAGCGAGGGCTGCTCCAAAAAGTGGGCTATTTAAAGATCAGCCTCCGTAAAAGCCAGCATATTATATAAATAGTGAAGAAAAGGCAAAAGCTTACAGCACCTGGTATTCCCAGGCGGTCTCCCATCCAAGTACTAACCAGGCCCGACGCTGCTTAGCTTCCGAGATCAGACGAGATCGGGCGCTCTCAGCGCGGTATGGCCATAAGCGAGGGCTGCTCCAAAAAGTGGGCTATTTAAAGATCAGCCTCCGTAAAAGCCAGCATATTATATAAATAGTGAAGAAAAGGCAAAAGCTTACAGCACCTGGTATTCCCAGGCGGTCTCCCATCCAAGTACTAACCAGGCCCGACGCTGCTTAGCTTCCGAGATCAGACGAGATCGGGCGCTCTCAGCGCGGTATGGCCATAAGCGAGGGCTGCTCCAAAAAGTGGGCTATTTAAAGATCAGCCTCCGTAAAAGCCAGCATATTATATAAATAGTGAAGAAAAGGCAAAAGCTTACAGCACCTGGTATTCCCAGGCGGTCTCCCATAAAAGTGTAACAATCGGCCTTATCAGCCGAGTTACAAGACTAAAATGGGTTCAGATTTAACTGTGAGAGATGACTAGTGGTTAAAAGAATGAGACATAAAAGAAAATTGGTTTAAATAGATTTGGTGTATTTACAAGGTTCACATAAAAGACTTTAAAACAACACGATAAAACTAGGTAAACTCTGTTAAAAGAATACAGTTCATTTGTCCATACCCTAAAAACAGGTAAACTCTGTTAAAAGAATACAGTTCATTTGTCCATACCCTAAAAACAGTCCAAGAACCCCAGTGTGTTGATAAGTCCAATGTGAGTGTCCACCAGTGTATATACAATCCACAGAAAGTGTAATCCAAAGTTTGCAGGTGGTGAATGGAAAGGTGAGCTCTAAAATAAGCAACTCCTCAATCCAACAGTTTGGTGACTGTCCTTTGTTTGTCATGCTGCTCTCTTATACAGTTGTACTTCCTGCTTCCTGTCATGTGTCTAGTCACATGACAGGCCAACCATCCATTTATTAAAGACACATACACTTAAAATGTTAAGAGTAATAAAATGGCCTAAAAAACATGTAAAACACTTAAAACTCTATAATACATGTAAATGATTGTAATAAATAGAGCGGTAAAACACGTCTTTCTAAAAGCCAGCATATTATATAAATAGTGAAGAAAAGGCAAAAGCTTACAGCACCTGGTATTCCCAGGCGGTCTCCCATCCAAGTACTAACCAGGCCCGACGCTGCTTAGCTTCCGAGATCAGACGAGATCGGGCGCTCTCAGCGCGGTATGGCCATAAGCGAGGGCTGCTCCAAAAAGTGGGCTATTTAAAGATCAGCCTCCGTAAAAGCCAGCATATTATATAAATAGTGAAGAAAAGGCAAAAGCTTACAGCACCTGGTATTCCCAGGCGGTCTCCCATAAAAGTGTAACAATCGGCCTTATCAGCCGAGTTACAAGACTAAAATGGGGTCAGATTTAACTGTGAGAGATGACTAGTGGTTAAAAGAATGAGACATAAAATAAAATTGGTTTAAATAGATTTGGTGCATTTACAAGGTTCACATAAAAGACTTTAAAAAAACACGATAAAACTAGGTAAACTCTGTTAAAAGAATACAGTTCATTTGTCCATACCCTAAAAACAGGTAAACTCTGTTAAAAGAATACAGTTCATTTGTCCATACCCTAAAAACAGTCCAAGAACCCCAGTGTGTTGATAAGTCCAATGTGAGTGTCCACCAGTGTATCCACAGAAAGTGTAATCCAAAGTTTGCAGGTGGTGAATGGAAAGGTGAGCTCTAAAATTAGCAACTCCTCAATCCAACAGTTTGGTGACTGTCCTTTGTTTGTCATGCTGCTCTCTTATACAGTTGTACTTCCTGCTTCCTGTCATGTGTCTAGTCACATGACAGGCCAACCATCCATTTATTAAAGACACATACACTTAAAATGTTAAGAGTAATAAAATGGCCTAAAAAACATGTAAAACACTTAAAACTCTATAATACATGTAAATGATTGTAATAAATAGAGCGGTAAAACACGTCTTTCTAAAAGCCAGCATATTATATAAATAGTGAAGAAAAGGCAAAAGCTTACAGCACCTGGTATTCCCAGGCGGTCTCCCATCCAAGTACTAACCAGGCCCGACGCTGCTTAGCTTCCGAGATCAGACGAGATCGGGCGCTCTCAGCGCGGTATGGCCATAAGCGAGGGCTGCTCCAAAAAGTGGGCTATTTAAAGATCAGCCTCCGTAAAAGCCAGCATATTATATAAATAGTGAAGAAAAGGCAAAAGCTTACAGCACCTGGTATTCCCAGGCGGTCTCCCATAAAAGTGTAACAATCGGCCTTATCAGCCGAGTTACAAGACTAAAATGGGGTCAGATTTAACTGTGAGAGATGACTAGTGGTTAAAAGAATGAGACATAAAATAAAATTGGTTTAAATAGATTTGGTGTATTTACAAGGTTCACATAAAAGACTTTAAAACAACACGATAAAACTAGGTAAACTCTGTTAAAAGAATACAGTTCATTTGTCCATACCCTAAAAACAGGTAAACTCTGTTAAAAGAATACAGTTCATTTGTCCATACCCTAAAAACAGTCCAAGAACCCCAGTGTGTTGATAAGTCCAATGTGAGTGTCCACCAGTGTATCCACAGAAAGTGTAATCCAAAGTTTGCAGGTGGTGAATGGAAAGGTGAGCTCTAAAATTAGCAACTCCTCAATCCAACAGTTTGGTGACTGTCCTTTGTTTGTCATGCTGCTCTCTTATACAGTTGTACTTCCTGCTTCCTGTCATGTGTCTAGTCACATGACAGGCCAACCATCCATTTATTAAAGACACATACACTTAAAATGTTAAGAGTAATAAAATGGCCTAAAAAACATGTAAAACACTTAAAACTCTATAATACATGTAAATGATTGTAATAAATAAAGCGGTAAAACACGTCTTTCTAAAAGCCAGCATATTATATAAATAGTGAAGAAAAGGCAAAAGCTTACAGCACCTGGTATTCCCAGGCGGTCTCCCATCCAAGTACTAACCAGGCCCGACGGTGCTTAGCTTCCGAGATCAGACGAGATCGGGCGCTCTCAGCGCGGTATGGCCATAAGCGAGGGCTGCTCCAAAAAGTGGGCTATTTAAAGATCAGCCTCCGTAAAAGCGAGCATATTATATAAATAGTGAAGAAAAGGCAAAAGCTTACAGCACCTGGTATTCCCAGGCGGTCTCCCATAAAAGTGTAACAATCGGCCTTATCAGCCGAGTTACAAGACTAAAATGGGGTCAGATTTAACTGTGAGAGATGACTAGTGGTTAAAAGAATGAGACATAAAAGAAAATTGGTTTAAATAGATTTGGTGTATTTACAAGGTTCACATAAAAGACTTTAAAACAACACGATAAAACTAGGTAAACTCTGTTAAAAGAATACAGTTCATTTGTCCATACCCTAAAAACAGGTAAACTCTGTTAAAAGAATACAATTCATTTGTCCATACCCTAAAAACAGTCCAAGAACCCCAGTGTGTTGATAAGTCCAATGTGAGTGTCCACCAGTGTATATACAATCCACAGAAAGTGTAATCCAAAGTTTGCAGGTGGTGAATGGAAAGGTGAGCTCTAAAATTAGCAACTCCTCAATCCAACAGTTTGGTGACTGTCCTTTGTTTGTCATGCTGCTCTCTTATACAGTTGTACTTCCTGCTTCCTGTCATGTGTCTAGTCATATGACAGGCCAACCATCCATTTATTAAAGACACATACACTTAAAATGTTAAGAGTAATAAAATGGCCTAAAAAACATGTAAAACACTTAAAACTCTATAATACATGTAAATGATTGTAATAAATAGAGCGGTAAAACACGTCTTTCTAAAAGCCAGCATATTATATAAATAGTGAAGAAAAGGCAAAAGCTTACAGCACCTGGTATTCCCAGGCGGTCTCCCATCCAAGTACTAACCAGGCCCGACGCTGCTTAGCTTCCGAGATCAGACGAGATCGGGCGCTCTCAGCGCGGTATGGCCATAAGCGAGGGCTGCTCCAAAAAGTGGGCTATTTAAAGATCAGCCTCCGTAAAAGCCAGCATATTATATAAATAGTGAAGAAAAGGCAAAAGCTTACAGCACCTGGTATTCCCAGGCGGTCTCCCATAAAAGTGTAACAATCGGCCTTATCAGCCGAGTTACAAGACTAAAATGGGGTCAGATTTAACTGTGAGAGATGACTAGTGGTTAAAAGAATGAGACATAAAATAAAATTGGTTTAAATAGATTTGGTGTATTTACAAGGTTCACATAAAAGACTTTAAAACAACACGATAAAACTAGGTAAACTCTGTTAAAAGAATACAGTTCATTTGTCCATACCCTAAAAACAGGTAAACTCTGTTAAAAGAATACAGTTCATTTGTCCATACCCTAAAAACAGTCCAAGAACCCCAGTGTGTTGATAAGTCCAATGTGAGTGTCCACCAGTGTATCCACAGAAAGTGTAATCCAAAGTTTGCAGGTGGTGAATGGAAAGGTGAGCTCTAAAATTAGCAACTCCTCAATCCAACAGTTTGGTGACTGTCCTTTGTTTGTCATGCTGCTCTCTTATACAGTTGTACTTCCTGCTTCCTGTCATGTGTCTAGTCACATGACAGGCCAACCATCCATTTATTAAAGACACATACACTTAAAATGTTAAGAGTAATAAAATGGCCTAAAAAACATGTAAAACACTTAAAACTCTATAATACATGTAAATGATTGTAATAAATAGAGCGGTAAAACACGTCTTTCTAAAAGCCAGCATATTATATAAATAGTGAAGAAAAGGCAAAAGCTTACAGCACCTGGTATTCCCAGGCGGTCTCCCATCCAAGTACTAACCAGGCCCGACGCTGCTTAGCTTCCGAGATCAGACGAGATCGGGCGCTCTCAGCGCGGTATGACCATAAGCGAGGGCTGCTCCAAAAAGTGGGCTATTTAAAGATCAGCCTCCGTAAAAGCCAGCATATTATATAAATAGTGAAGAAAAGGCAAAAGCTTACAGCACCTGGTATTCCCAGGCGGTCTCCCATCCAAGTACTAACCAGGCCCGACGCTGCTTAGCTTCCGAGATCAGACGAGATCGGGCGCTCTCAGCGCGGTATGGCCATAAGCGAGGGCTGCTCCAAAAAGTGGGCTATTTAAAGATCAGCCTCCGTAAAAGCCAGCATATTATATAAATAGTGAAGAAAAGGCAAAAGCTTACAGCACCTGGTATTCCCAGGCGGTCTCCCATCCAAGTACTAACCAGGCCCGACGCTGCTTAGCTTCCGAGATCAGACGAGATCGGGCGCTCTCAGCGCGGTATGGCCATAAGCGAGGGCTGCTCCAAAAAGTGGGCTATTTAAAGATCAGCCTCCGTAAAAGCCAGCATATTATATAAATAGTGAAGAAAAGGCAAAAGCTTACAGCACCTGGTATTCCCAGGCGGTCTCCCATAAAAGTGTAACAATCGGCCTTATCAGCCGAGTTACAAGACTAAAATGGGTTCAGATTTAACTGTGAGAGATGACTAGTGGTTAAAAGAATGAGACATAAAAGAAAATTGGTTTAAATAGATTTGGTGTATTTACAAGGTTCACAGAAAAGACTTTAAAACAACACGATAAAACTAGGTAAACTCTGTTAAAAGAATACAGTTCATTTGTCCATACCCTAAAAACAGGTAAACTCTGTTAAAAGAATACAGTTCATTTGTCCATACCCTAAAAACAGTCCAAGAACCCCAGTGTGTTGATAAGTCCAATGTGAGTGTCCACCAGTGTATATACAATCCACAGAAAGAGTAATCCAAAGTTTGCAGGTGGTGAATGGAAAGGTGAGCTCTAAAATTAGCAACTCCTCAATCCAACGGTTTGGTGACTGTCCTTTGTTTGTCATGCTGCTCTCTTATACAGTTGTACTTCCTGCTTCCTGTCATGTGTCTAGTCACATGACAGGCCAACCATCCATTTATTAAAGACACATACACTTAAAATGTTAAGAGTAATAAAATGGCCTAAAAAACATGTAAAACACTTAAAACTCTATAATACATGTAAATGATTGTAATAAATAAAGCGGTAAAACACGTCTTTCTAAAAGCCAGCATATTATATAAATAGTGAAGAAAAGGCAATAGCTTACAGCACCTGGTATTCCCAGGCGGTCTCCCATCCAAGTACTAACCAGGCCCGACGCTGCTTAGCTTCCGAGATCAGACGAGATCGGGCGCTCTCAGCGCGGTATGGCCATAAGCGAGGGCTGCTCCAAAAAGTGGGCTATTTAAAGATCAGCCTCCGTAAAAGCCAGCATATTATATAAATAGTGAAGAAAAGGCAAAAGCTTACAGCACCTGGTATTCCCAGGCGGTCTCCCATAAAAGTGTAACAATCGGCCTTATCAGCCGAGTTACAAGACTAAAATGGGGTCAGATTTGACTGTGAGAGATGACTAGTGGTTAAAAGAATGAGACATAAAAGAAAATTGGTTTAAATAGATTTGGTGTATTTACAAGGTTCACATAAAAGACTTTAAAACAACACGATAAAACTAGGTAAACTCTGTTAAAAGAATACAGTTCATTTGTCCATACCCTAAAAACAGGTAAACTCTGTTAAAAGAATACAGTTCATTTGTCCATAACCTAAAAACAGTCCAAGAACCCCAGTGTGTTGATAAGTCCAATGTGAGTGTCCACCAGTGTATATACAATCCACAGAAAGTGTAATCCAAAGTTTGCAGGTGGTGAATGGAAAGGTGAGCTCTAAAATTAGCAACTCCTCAATCCAACAGTTTGGTGACTGTCCTTTGTTTGTCATGCTGCTCTCTTATAAAGTTGTACTTCCTGCTTCCTGTCATGTGTCTAGTCATATGACAGGCCAACCATCCATTTATTAAAGACACATACACTTAAAATGTTAAGAGTAATAAAATGGCCTAAAAAACATGTAAAACACTTAAAACTCTATAATACATGTAAATGATTGTAATAAATAGAGCGGTAAAACACGTCTTTCTAAAAGCCAGCATATTATATAAATAGTGAAGAAAAGGCAAAAGCTTACAGCACCTGGTATTCCCAGGCGGTCTCCCATCCAAGTACTAACCAGGCCCGACGCTGCTTAGCTTCCGAGATCAGACGAGATCAGGCGCTCTCAGCGCGGTATGGCCATAAGCGAGGGCTGCTCCAAAAAGTGGGCTATTTAAAGATCAGCCTCCGTAAAAGCCAGCATATTATATAAATAGTGAAGAAAAGGCAAAAGCTTACAGCACCTGGTATTCCCAGGCGGTCTCCCATCCAAGTACTAACCAGGCCCGACGCTGCTTAGCTTCCGAGATCAGACGAGATCGGGCGCTCTCAGCGCGGTATGACCATAAGCGAGGGCTGCTCCAAAAAGTGGGCTATTTAAAGATCAGCCTCCGTAAAAGCCAGCATATTATATAAATAGTGAAGAAAAGGCAAAAGCTTACAGCACCTGGTATTCCCAGGAGGTCTCCCATCCAAGTACTAACCAGGCCCGACGCTGCTTAGCTTCCGAGATCAGACGAGATCGGGCGCTCTCAGCGCGGTATGGCCATAAGCGAGGGCTGCTCCAAAAAGTGGGCTATTTAAAGATCAGCCTCCGTAAAAGCCAGCATATTATATAAATAGTGAAGAAAAGGCAAAAGCTTACAGCACCTGGTATTCCCAAGCGGTCTCCCATCCAAGTACTAACCAGGCCCGACGCTGCTTAGCTTCCGAGATCAGACGAGATCGGGCGCTCTTTTTTTTTTTTTTTTATTAAGAAATTCCAAACATTAAAATACAAATAAGATTAAAAGTTTTCCTTTAAACAAAACATTTTCATATCACATTCTCTATATATACATTCAGGAATTTCAGAAATCTCTTTCAAATTCTGGCAGTTTCCACATCAAATCTTTTAAGACAGAACAAACGTGTGGAGTAAAAACATGATAAAAAGCATCTAAATTATTTTCACAATTAAAATGCAGATACAGTCTTCCCATGTACACTTCAGTTTTCCTTTTAAACAGTTTCCAAACATCCAACACAGTTTTTTCTTTTTTAGCCACAGTTCTTCTTTCCCATATTGCACTTTTCATCAACATTATCCACAGATTTATAAACTTTTTGTTATTACACTTCTTTTCCCACCCCAACATCACCACTCTGTTCCAGCCAATTACATTTTCATCCCATTCCACAGTCAAATCCCTAATTACACATTTACATTTGTTTAAAAAGGCCTCCAATTCTTTACAATATAAAAACATATGTAAAATCCCCTCCTCTTTCTCCTGGCAAACTTTACACATTGCGTTTTGTTCCATCCCTATTTTCTTTAAAATAATTTCAGTAAAAACCACCTTATGTCTTATAAAATACTCCAAACATTCCAATTTTGTCTCCACACATCTTCCTCTCATGTTTCTCCATATAAAATCTACTTTTAAGTCGCTGAATTTTTGCACCCAGTACTTATTTACAATCGGCTCTTTAAAAACACCATCTCTAAAAACACAATAAAACATTTTTACAGTACATTCTTTAAAATCAAACAATTTCTCCCCCAATTTCACATATATTTTCTCTGTTTGCACTTCTTCCATACTCTCAATCCTTTTAATCCAGTCTTTTGGTATTGCATTTTTTATGGTTTCATAATTGTTTGTTATTTCTTTTTCAGTATATTCTTCTTTTGCCATTTCCATTGTGTCCTCAATGTATTGTGTTGGTAAAAACCCCTCTTTGAACTCATATAAAATATCTCTCAACCTGGTTATCCCCACTCCCATCCATTTCTTAAAAAATATTTCTTTCTCTTGTTTTAAAATGTTGTTATTTAAGAACAGAGGTTGATTTAAAATGTTTTCTCTCCCGTGTGGATTGTACTCAATGTTTGCTAAAAACTTCCCCCAGGCACTTAAAATTTCTCTGTAAAACTCTGGTAAACCTTCTGTCATCCAATTTTTTGTTTTCATCCATAAAATTCCATCCCCCATGTTAAAATCACCACATTTGTTTAAAAAGTATTTCATTGTTTTCTTCCACTCACTTTTGTTATCCTCTTGCAGGTATTTTTTCACTATTTTCACCCTTAAAGCATTTTTTCTCTGTTCTACATCCATCAGTCCTAAGCCACCCCTCTCTACCGCCCCTAATATTGTATTATATGCAATTCTTGCTGGCTTTCCCTCCCATAAAAAGTCAAGAAAAGATTTCTTCAACCTCTGTTCCGTCCATAAAGGTATTTCAGATACATATAAAACATACCACAGCTTAGAAATCATTAAAACATTCAATATTAAAACCTTCCCCTTCAAATTTAAAGTTCTTAATTTCCAAAAATTTAATCTTCTCTCTATATTTGTTATTATTTCTTCCCACATGTCATCTCTTACTTTCTTCTCATTCTTCCCCATTAAAACTCCTAAAATCCTCATTTCTTCCACTTCCTTGAAATTAAAACATTCCATTAAATCCCCAGCTTTACCAAATCTCATGTATACAGTTTTGTCTTCATTTATTTTACTTCCAGACCCTCTACAGTATTCATTTACAACCTTCATAACTTCTTGCACGCTCTCTTTCCCTTTTACAATTATTGTTGTGTCATCAGCATATTGAAAAACTTTTCCCTCTGTCTTATTTTCTTCTATTTCTATCCCTATTATTCCTTCTTTCTGTCTAATAAGCAATCCTAATGGTTCCGATACAAGTGAATATAATAATGCTGAAAGTGGACAACCCTGTCTAATTGATCGAGTGATTTTAAAACATTCTGTTAAAAACCCATTGCATTTTATTCTTGTTAGAGCACCCCTATATAAAATCTCAATCCATTTAATAAAATTTTCCCCAAAACCAAAAACCCTTAAAACCTCAAATAAATACCCGTGTTCCACCCTATCGAAAGCTTTCTCAAAATCTAGACTAATTACATATCCCTCTTCATTTTTTTCTTTCATATACCATATTTCATCTCTTATACTCATCGTTATATCTGCTATGTCCCTTCCTTTTACACCGTATGCTTGATTTGTTTTAATTATGCTTGGCAATACTTCCTTTAATCTATTCGCTAAAACTTTTGCTAAAATCTTAAGATCCGTGTTCAACATTGTAATTGGTCTGTAGTTTTTTAAATCAGTTTTTTCTCCTTTCCTTTTATATATCAGTTTCATTAACCCCATGCTTGTTCTTTCATTAATACCTTCTTTTTCAAACATTTCTTTAAAAACCTCATTTAAAACCTTTATTAAAACTCCTTTAAAACATAAATAAAATTCAGTTCCCAAACCATCTATACCTGGACTTTTCTTTTTATTCAGTTGATTTATTGCTCTTTCAATCTCTTCTTCCCTAATTTCTTGGTCACATTCTTTTTTATCCTCATCACTTACTCTTGCTTTTATCTGATTCAACAGTTTCTTTGTCTTTTCTTCTTCCACACCCCTTGAGCTAAACAGATCTTCATAAAAAGTTTGTATTTCTTTTAAGACCTTTTCATTCCCTTCCACAATTTCCCCTTTCACCCCTTTTATTTCTTTTATCATTTGGGCTTGCTCTCTCTTTTTCTCCAGGTCAAAAAAAAAACTTGGTACATTTTTCTCCCTCCACCACATATTTGGCTTTGCTTCTTAGCCTCGCCCCCTCATACTTTTTTTCTTCTATTTCTTTCAGTTTTTCTTCCATTTCCCTGATCTTTTGTATGTCTTTATTTTCTCTGTTCAATTCCATTCCTAACATTTCTTGTATTTCTTTTTCTTTGTATCTCTTGCATTTCTGTATTAAATTGCAATATTTCATTGAAAATTTTTTGATTAGAAATTTTACATTCTCCCACCATATTCTCTTATCCTCTTCATACATTCCATTTTTCGTTTCTTTTGCTATAATTTCCTTAACCTTTGAAACATAATCTTCATTCTTTAAAACCTGTGTATTTAAAATCCATACTCCCGGCCCCCTTTGCATTTTACTCCCGTCCACCATAAAAAATAAAAACTTGTGATCGCTAAAACTTGTTTCTTCATACTTAATCTTCTCAATAAAATTCTCCACATTTCTCGTACATAAAATAAAGTCTATTCTGGTTTGGCATAAAAAATGTCCCACTATTTGTCTTCTTGAAAATTCTTTTTTCTTTTCATTTCTTTCTCTCCAAACATCTGTCATATTATTTTCTTGCATTAAAGCTTTTAATTCTTTTCTCCCTCTGTCAGTTTTAAAAACCATTCCTTCTGCCATGTCTTGTTTACTAAAAACTGTGTTAAAATCACCCATCATTATTATATCTCTATGTTTCTTAAGAACATTTCTTAAAACATTAAAGAACTCTTTCTTTGCCTTCTCCTCCCCCGGTGCATGTACATTTACTAAAATCAAATCTCTTTCTTCATATTTTGTTTTGACTACCATACATTTCCCCACGTTGTCCTTAAATATAATTGTGCTTACTTTAAAAATATCTTCCTTCATTAAAAATGCCACTCCTCTCCCCAGCCTTCCATCTCCATTATTATATAAAACACCTCCATCCCATCTTTTTTTAAAATCATTCATTAAATCATCCCTCCAGTTTGTTTCCTGTAGTGCAATGATGTCTTCTCTCTTGCATTTTTCTTTAACTTTTTCAAATTTTTTAAAATCTAACAGCCCTCTTGCATTAAAAGTCACACAATTTAAAACCATTAAAAAAAGTGGTAAACATTTAAAAACCATCTTCTCAGTCCTCCTCCAAACCCATCAGTACTTCATATCGGTTCAAACATTTTACTCGTCCCTTTTTCATAATTGTTTTTCTTGCAACTTCCACATTTGGTGTTACCTTTAATGTCCGTCTTCTTGTTGGTTTCTCCACTCTGTCCTTTCCCATGTCCTCCATGTTTTCCTCTTCTTCACTGTCTGTTTCTTTGTTTTGCTTCTTTTCCACTTGTCTCTCTTTATCCACCTCATCCAGAAAATCTTTAAAAGTTGAAGTTATTTCCATTGGTGTCCATGTTAAAGTTCCTTGTAGTGTTTGTTGCTTGCTATTTTCCTCCTTTTGCTCGCCTTCTCTGTCCTTCTCGTTGTTTGTTTCTTTTTCCATTTCATGTTGCTGCAAACTCTCTGTTGCATTCTCTTTTTCAATATTTCCGTCATGCTTGCTGTTTCTTTCATGCATTTGCCCATCCACCTGGATTTCTGTACCTCCCTCCTCTTCCCCAAACCAACACTCACATCTGTCTAAGATCTTTCGGCATTCCGGGCACTTAACCGCAGTACAGTCCCGTGCGAAGTGCCCCCTCTCCTCACATTTGTGGCATTTAAAATCAGGGCAATCTTTCATTAGATGTTCCGGGCTCATGCACAACCGACAGGTCTTCACCTGGTGGCTATGCATCACCCGGAAATATTGCGGCCCTTCAGCTGTTTCCAGCTTTGTGCTGTAAGGGAGGGAGACAACTTCTCTTGGGAACCTCACTCTAACAAACCTTGTACCATCCTCAATGTTAGTGCCCGGATACAGCCTTCGTTTCATTTTTGACACGGGTAGAACACCCCATCCATTCAATTTTCCTAAAATTTCTTCATCATCCAGGTAGACAGGCAAATGCATGAAAGAAACAACATAGTCTCTGTTTTGAAGTTTTTTTACCTCACATACTGTCCCTTTTATTTTCAGTCCATCCATCAAAGCGTCACACATTTCTTCTTTTTCCAGAGTCAGTTCATATTCTTTGCTTTGTCTTGGTCGCACCGCTAAAATTTTTCCTCCTCCGATCTGTTCAGCCACAGCTTTGATAACGTCCACCCCTTTTGCGTCATTTGCCTCTTCCACATTAATAATCACCGTTGCTTCTTTCAAATACCTCCGTTTTTCCAAAACTCCTTTTCTTTCCAAATTAGGTCCAGCTCGTTGTCGTTGTCCTTTTTCCAGTCCAGTGTCATTGACCATTCCAGTTTCTCCCGCCAGTCCAGTATCGTTAACCATGCTTGTCTCTCCAGCCAGTCCAAAGTCGTTTGCCATAAATCCATCCATTGTTTATCAAAAAAGAAAAAAAATACTAACCACCTTCCAGCCAGCAAACTGCTGCTGTCAGGTGGTTATAAAACTGACAAAAAAAATAAATAAAACACTAATTAAATGATGCAAAACAAACAAACAAAAAACACAAAATGGTGGAGAGCCTTTCTCTCCCTACTGCAGCCAAACCTTGTAAACAACTCACTAGCTCCCTCTAGTGCGCCGAAGGTGGTATGGCCGTAAGCGAGGGCTGCTCCAAAAAGTGGGCTATTTAAAGATCAGCCTCCGTAAAAGCCAGCATATTATATAAATAGTGAAGAAAAGGCAAAAGCTTACAGCACCTGGTATTCCCAGGCGGTCTCCCATAAAAGTGTAACAATCGGCCTTATCAGCCGAGTTACAAGACTAAAATGGGGTCAGATTTAACTGTGAGAGATGACTAGTGGTTAAAAGAATGAGACATAAAAGAAAATTGGTTTAAATAGATTTGGTGTATTTACAAGGTTCACATAAAAGACTTTAAAACAACACGATAAAACTAGGTAAACTCTGTTAAAAGAATACAGTTCATTTGTCCATACCCTAAAAACAGGTAAACTCTGTTAAAAGAATACAGTTCATTTGTCCATAACCTAAAAACAGTCCAAGAACCCCAGTGTGTTGATAAGTCCAATGTGAGTGTCCACCAGTGTATATACAATCCACAGAAAGTGTAATCCAAAGTTTGCAGGTGGTGAATGGAAAGGTGAGCTCTAAAATTAGCAACTCCTCAATCCAACAGTTTGGTGACTGTCCTTTGTTTGTCATGCTGCTCTCTTATACAGTTGTACTTCCTGCTTCCTGTCATGTGTCTAGTCATATGACAGGCCAACCATCCATTTATTAAAGACACATACACTTAAAATGTTAAGAGTAATAAAATGGCCTAAAAAACATGTAAAACACTTAAAACTCTATAATACATGTAAATGATTGTAATAAATAGAGCGGTAAAACACGTCTTTCTAAAAGCCAGCATATTATATAAATAGTGAAGAAAAGGCAAAAGCTTACAGCACCTGGTATTCCCAGGCGGTCTCCCATCCAAGTACTAACCAGGCCCGACGCTGCTTAGCTTCCGAGATCAGACGAGATCGGGCGCTCTCAGCGCGGTATGGCCATAAGCGAGGGCTGCTCCAAAAAGCGGGCTATTTAAAGATCAGCCTCCGTAAAAGCCAGCATATTATATAAATAGTGAAGAAAAGGCAAAAGCTTACAGCACCTGGTATTCCCAGGCGGTCTCCCATAAAAGTGTAACAATCGGCCTTATCAGCCGAGTTACAAGACTAAAATGGGGTCAGATTTAACTGTGAGAGATGACTAGTGGTTAAAAGAATGAGACATAAAATAAAATTGGTTTAAATAGATTTGGTGTATTTACAAGGTTCACATAAAAGACTTTAAAACAACACGATAAAACTAGGTAAACTCTGTTAAAAGAATACAGTTCATTTGTCCATACCCTAAAAACAGGTAAACTCTGTTAAAAGAATACAGTTCATTTGTCCATACCCTAAAAACAGTCCAAGAACCCCAGTGTGTTGATAAGTCCAATGTGAGTGTCCACCAGTGTATCCACAGAAAGTGTAATCCAAAGTTTGCAGGTGGTGAATGGAAAGGTGAGCTCTAAAATTAGCAACTCCTCAATCCAACAGTTTGGTGACTGTCCTTTGTTTGTCATGCTGCTCTCTTATACAGTTGTACTTCCTGCTTCCTGTCATGTGTCTAGTCACATGACAGGCCAACCATCCATTTATTAAAGACACATACACTTAAAATGTTAAGAGTAATAAAATGGCCTAAAAAACATGTAAAACACTTAAAACTCTATAATACATGTAAATGATTGTAATAAATAGAGCGGTAAAACACGTCTTTCTAAAAGCCAGCATATTATATAAATAGTGAAGAAAAGGCAAAAGCTTACAGCACCTGGTATTCCCAGGCGGTCTCCCATCCAAGTACTAACCAGGCCCGACGCTGCTTAGCTTCCGAGATCAGACGAGATCGGGCGCTCTCAGCGCGGTATGACCATAAGCGAGGGCTGCTCCAAAAAGTGGGCTATTTAAAGATCAGCCTCCGTAAAAGCCAGCATATTATATAAATAGTGAAGAAAAGGCAAAAGCTTACAGCACCTGGTATTCCCAGGCTGTCTCCCATACAAGTACTAACCAGGCCCGACGCTGCTTAGCTTCCGAGATCAGACGAGATCGGGCGCTCTCAGCGCGGTATGGCCATAAGCGAGGGCTGCTCCAAAAAGTGGGCTATTTAAAGATCAGCCTCCGTAAAAGCCAGCATATTATATAAATAGTGAAGAAAAGGCAAAAGCTTACAGCACCTGGTATTCCCAGGCGGTCTCCCATCCAAGTACTAACCAGGCCCGACGCTGCTTAGCTTCCGAGATCAGACGAGATCGGGCGCTCTCAGCGTGGTATGGCCATAAGCGAGGGCTGCTCCAAAAAGTGGGCTATTTAAAGATCAGCCTCCGTAAAAGCCAGCATATTATATAAATAGTGAAGAAAAGGCAAAAGCTTACAGCACCTGGTATTCCCAGGCGGTCTCCCATAAAAGTGTAACAATCGGCCTTATCAGCCGAGTTACAAGACTAAAATGGGTTCAGATTTAACTGTGAGAGATGACTAGTGGTTAAAAGAATGAGACATAAAAGAAAATTGGTTTAAATAGATTTGGTGTATTTACAAGGTTCACAGAAAAGACTTTAAAACAACACGATAAAACTAGGTAAACTCTGTTAAAAGAATACAGTTCATTTGTCCATACCCTAAAAACAGGTAAACTCTGTTAAAAGAATACAGTTCATTTGTCCATACCCTAAAAACAGTCCAAGAACCCCAGTGTGTTGATAAGTCCAATGTGAGTGTCCACCAGTGTATATACAATCCACAGAAAGTGTAATCCAAAGTTTGCAGGTGGTGAATGGAAAGGTGAGCTCTAAAATTAGCAACTCCTCAATCCAACAGTTTGGTGACTGTCCTTTGTTTGTCATGCTGCTCTCTTATACAGTTGTACTTCCTGCTTCCTGTCATGTGTCTAGTCACATGACAGGCCAACCATCCATTTATTAAAGACACATACACTTAAAATGTTAAGAGTAATAAAATGGCCTAAAAAACATGTAAAACACTTAAAACTCTATAATACATGTAAATGATTGTAATAAATAAAGCGGTAAAACACGTCTTTCTAAAAGCCAGCATATTATATAAATAGTGAAGAAAAGGCAAAAGCTTACAGCACCTGGTATTCCCAGGCGGTCTCCCATCCAAGTACTATCCAGGCCCGACGCTGCTTAGCTTCCGAGATCAGACGAGATCGGGCGCTCTCAGCGCGGTATGGCCATAAGCGAGGGCTGCTCCAAAAAGTGGGCTATTTAAAGATCAGCCTCCGTAAAAGCCAGCATATTATATAAATAGTGAAGAAAAGGCAATAGCTTACAGCACCTGGTATTCCCAGGCGGTCTCCCATCCAAGTACTAACCAGGCCCGACGCTGCTTAGCTTCCGAGATCAGACGAGATCGGGCGCTCTCAGCGCGGTATGGCCATAAGCGAGGGCTGCTCCAAAAAGTGGGCTATTTAAAGATCAGCCTCCGTAAAAGCCAGCATATTATATAAATAGTGAAGAAAAGGCAAAAGCTTACAGCACCTGGTATTCCCAGGCGGTCTCCCATAAAAGTGTAACAATCGGCCTTATCAGCCGAGTTACAAGACTAAAATGGGGTCAGATTTGACTGTGAGAGATGACTAGTGGTTAAAAGAATGAGACATAAAAGAAAATTGGTTTAAATAGATTTGGTGTATTTACAAGGTTCACATAAAAGACTTTAAAACAACACGATAAAACTAGGTAAACTCTGTTAAAAGAATACAGTTCATTTGTCCATACCCTAAAAACAGGTAAACTCTGTTAAAAGAATACAGTTCATTTGTCCATAACCTAAAAACAGTCCAAGAACCCCAGTGTGTTGATAAGTCCAATGTGAGTGTCCACCAGTGTATATACAATCCACAGAAAGTGTAATCCAAAGTTTGCAGGTGGTGAATGGAAAGGTGAGCTCTAAAATTAGCAACTCCTCAATCCAACAGTTTGGTGACTGTCCTTTGTTTGTCATGCTGCTCTCTTATACAGTTGTACTTCCTGCTTCCTGTCATGTGTCTAGTCATATGACAGGCCAACCATCCATTTATTAAAGACACATACACTTAAAATGTTAAGAGTAATAAAATGGCCTAAAAAACATGTAAAACACTTAAAACTCTATAATACATGTAAATGATTGTAATAAATAGAGCGGTAAAACACGTCTTTCTAAAAGCCAGCATATTATATAAATAGTGAAGAAAAGGCAAAAGCTTACAGCACCTGGTATTCCCAGGCGGTCTCCCATCCAAGTACTAACCAGGCCCGACGCTGCTTAGCTTCCGAGATCAGACGAGATCGGGCGCTCTCAGCGCGGTATGGCCATAAGCGAGGGCTGCTCCAAAAAGTGGGCTATTTAAAGATCAGCCTCCGTAAAAGCCAGCATATTATATAAATAGTGAAGAAAAGGCAAAAGCTTACAGCACCTGGTATTCCCAGGCGGTCTCCCATAAAAGTGTAACAATCGGCCTTATCAGCCGAGTTACAAGACTAAAATGGGGTCAGATTTAACTGTGAGAGATGACTAGTGGTTAAAAGAATGAGACATAAAATAAAATTGGTTTAAATAGATTTGGTGTATTTACAAGGTTCACATAAAAGACTTTAAAACAACACGATAAAACTAGGTAAACTCTGTTAAAAGAATACAGTTCATTTGTCCATACCCTAAAAACAGGTAAACTCTGTTAAAAGAATACAGTTCATTTGTCCATACCCTAAAAACAGTCCAAGAACCCCAGTGTGTTGATAAGTCCAATGTGAGTGTCCACCAGTGTATCCACAGAAAGTGTAATCCAAAGTTTGCAGGTGGTGAATGGAAAGGTGAGCTCTAAAATTAGCAACTCCTCAATCCAACAGTTTGGTGACTGTCCTTTGTTTGTCATGCTGCTCTCTTATACAGTTGTACTTCCTGCTTCCTGTCATGTGTCTAGTCACATGACAGGCCAACCATCCATTTATTAAAGACACATACACTTAAAATGTTAAGAGTAATAAAATGGCCTAAAAAACATGTAAAACACTTAAAACTCTATAATACATGTAAATGATTGTAATAAATAGAGCGGTAAAACACGTCTTTCTAAAAGCCAGCATATTATATAAATAGTGAAGAAAAGGCAAAAGCTTACAGCACCTGGTATTCCCAGGCGGTCTCCCATCCAAGTACTAACCAGGCCCGACGCTGCTTAGCTTCCGAGATCAGACGAGATCGGGCGCTCTCAGCGCGGTATGACCATAAGCGAGGGCTGCTCCAAAAAGTGGGCTATTTAAAGATCAGCCTCCGTAAAAGCCAGCATATTATATAAATAGTGAAGAAAAGGCAAAAGCTTACAGCACCTGGTATTCCCAGGCGGTCTCCCATCCAAGTACTAACCAGGCCCGACGCTGCTTAGCTTCCGAGATCAGACGAGATCGGGCGCTCTCAGCGCGGTATGGCCATAAGCGAGGGCCGCTCCAAAAAGTGGGCTATTTAAAGATCAGCCTCCGTAAAAGCCAGCCTATTATATAAATAGTGAAGAAAAGGCAAAAGCTTACAGCACCTGGTATTCCCAGGCGGTCTCCCATAAAAGTGTAACAATCGGCCTTATCAGCCGAGTTACAAGACTAAAATGGGGTCAGATTTAACTGTGAGAGATGACTAGTGGTTAAAAGAATGAGACATAAAAGAAAATTGGTTTAAATAGATTTGGTGTATTTACAAGGTTCACATAAAAGACTTTAAAACAACACGATAAAACTAGGTAAACTCTGTTAAAAAGAATACAGTTCATTTGTCCATACCCTAAAAACAGGTAAACTCTGTTAAAAGAATACAGTTCATTTGTCCATACCCTAAAAACAGTCCAAGAACCCCAGTGTGTTGATAAGTCCAATGTGAGTGTCCACCAGTGTATATACAATCCACAGAAAGTGTAATCCAAAGTTTGCAGGTGGTGAATGGAAAGGTGAGCTCTAAAATTAGCAACTCCTCAATCCAACAGTTTGGTGACTGTCCTTTGTTTGTCATGCTGCTCTCTTATACAGTTGTACTTCCTGCTTCCTGTCATGTGTCTAGTCATATGACAGGCCAACCATCCATTTATTAAAGACACATACACTTAAAATGTTAAGAGTAATAAAATGGCCTAAAAAACATGTAAAACACTTAAAACTCTATAATACATGTAAATGATTGTAATAAATAGAGCGGTAAAACACGTCTTTCTAAAAGCCAGCATATTATATAAATAGTGAAGAAAAGGCAAAAGCTTACAGCACCTGGTATTCCCAGGCGGTCTCCCATCCAAGTACTAACCAGGCCCGACGCTGCTTAGCTTCCGAGATCAGACGAGATCGGGCGCTCTCAGCGCGGTATGGCCATAAGCGAGGGCTGCTCCAAAAAGTGGGCTATTTAAAGATCAGCCTCCGTAAAAGCCAGCATATTATATAAATAGTGAAGAAAAGGCAAAAGCTTACAGCACCTGGTATTCCCAGGCGGTCTCCCATAAAAGTGTAACAATCGGCCTTATCAGCCGAGTTACAAGACTAAAATGGGGTCAGATTTAACTGTGAGAGACGACTAGTGGTTAAAAGAATGAGACATAAAATAAAATTGGTTTAAATAGATTTGGTGTATTTACAAGGTTCACATAAAAGACTTTAAAACAACACGATAAAACTAGGTAAACTCTGTTAAAAGAATACAGTTCATTTGTCCATACCCTAAAAACAGGTAAACTCTGTTAAAAGAATACAGTTCATTTGTCCATACCCTAAAAACAGTCCAAGAACCCCAGTGTGTTGATAAGTCCAATGTGAGTGTCCACCAGTGTATCCACAGAAAGTGTAATCCAAAGTTTGCAGGTGGTGAATGGAAAGGTGAGCTCTAAAATTAGCAACTCCTCAATCCAACAGTTTGGTGACTGTCCTTTGTTTGTCATGCTGCTCTCTTATACAGTTGTACTTCCTGCTTCCTGTCATGTGTCTAGTCACATGACAGGCCAACCATCCATTTATTAAAGACACATACACTTAAAATGTTAAGAGTAATAAAATGGCCTAAAAAACATGTAAAACACTTAAAACTCTATAATACATGTAAATGATTGTAATAAATAGAGCGGTAAAACACGTCTTTCTAAAAGCCAGCATATTATATAAATAGTGAAGAAAAGGCAAAAGCTTACAGCACCTGGTATTCCCTGGCGGTCTCCCATCCAAGTACTAACCAGGCCCGACGCTGCTTAGCTTCCGAGATCAGACGAGATCGGGCGCTCTCAGCGCGGTATGGCCATAAGCGAGGGCTGCTCCAAAAAGTGGGCTATTTAAAGATCAGCCTCCGTAAAAGCCAGCATATTATATAAATAGTGAAGAAAAGGCAAAAGCTTACAGCACCTGGTATTCCCAGGCGGTCTCCCATCCAAGTACTAACCAGGCCCGACGCTGCTTAGCTTCCGAGATCAGACGAGATCGGGCGCTCTCAGCGCGGTATGGCCATAAGCGAGAGACGCTCCAAAAAGTGGGCTATTTAAAGATCAGCCTCCGTAAAAGCCAGCCTATTATATAAATAGTGAAGAAAAGGCAAAAGCTTACAGCACCTGGTATTCCCAGGCGGTCTCCCATAAAAGTGTAACAATCGGCCTTATCAGCCGAGTTACAAGACTAAAATGGGGTCAGATTTAACTGTGAGAGATGACTAGTGGTTAAAAGAATGAGACATAAAAGAAAATTGGTTTAAATAGATTTGGTGTATTTACAAGGTTCACATAAAAGACTTTAAAACAACACGATAAAACTAGGTAAACTCTGTTAAAAAGAATACAGTTCATTTGTCCATACCCTAAAAACAGGTAAACTCTGTTAAAAGAATACAGTTCATTTGTCCATACCCTAAAAACAGTCCAAGAACCCCAGTGTGTTGATAAGTCCAATGTGAGTGTCCACCAGTGTATATACAATCCACAGAAAGTGTAATCCAAAGTTTGCAGGTGGTGAATGGAAAGGTGAGCTCTAAAATTAGCAACTCCTCAATCCAACAGTTTGGTGACTGTCCTTTGTTTGTCATGCTGCTCTCTTATACAGTTGTACTTCCTGCTTCCTGTCATGTGTCTAGTCATATGACAGGCCAACCATCCATTTATTAAAGACACATACACTTAAAATGTTAAGAGTAATAAAATGGCCTAAAAAACATGTAAAACACTTAAAACTCTATAATACATGTAAATGATTGTAATAAATAGAGCGGTAAAACACGTCTTTCTAAAAGCCAGCATATTATATAAATAGTGAAGAAAAGGCAAAAGCTTACAGCACCTGGTATTCCCAGGCGGTCTCCCATCCAAGTACTAACCAGGCCCGACGCTGCTTAGCTTCCGAGATCAGACGAGATCGGGCGCTCTCAGCGCGGTATGGCCATAAGCGAGGGCTGCTCCAAAAAGTGGGCTATTTAAAGATCAGCCTCCGTAAAAGCCAGCATATTATATAAATAGTGAAGAAAAGGCAAAAGCTTACAGCACCTGGTATTCCCAGGCGGTCTCCCATAAAAGTGTAACAATCGGCCTTATCAGCCGAGTTACAAGACTAAAATGGGGTCAGATTTAACTGTGAGAGACGACTAGTGGTTAAAAGAATGAGACATAAAATAAAATTGGTTTAAATAGATTTGGTGTATTTACAAGGTTCACATAAAAGACTTTAAAACAACACGATAAAACTAGGTAAACTCTGTTAAAAGAATACAGTTCATTTGTCCATACCCTAAAAACAGGTAAACTCTGTTAAAAGAATACAGTTCATTTGTCCATACCCTAAAAACAGTCCAAGAACCCCAGTGTGTTGATAAGTCCAATGTGAGTGTCCACCAGTGTATCCACAGAAAGTGTAATCCAAAGTTTGCAGGTGGTGAATGGAAAGGTGAGCTCTAAAATTAGCAACTCCTCAATCCAACAGTTTGGTGACTGTCCTTTGTTTGTCATGCTGCTCTCTTATACAGTTGTACTTCCTGCTTCCTGTCATGTGTCTAGTCACATGACAGGCCAACCATCCATTTATTAAAGACACATACACTTAAAATGTTAAGAGTAATAAAATGGCCTAAAAAACATGTAAAACACTTAAAACTCTATAATACATGTAAATGATTGTAATAAATAGAGCGGTAAAACACGTCTTTCTAAAAGCCAGCATATTATATAAATAGTGAAGAAAAGGCAAAAGCTTACAGCACCTGGTATTCCCTGGCGGTCTCCCATCCAAGTACTAACCAGGCCCGACGCTGCTTAGCTTCCGAGATCAGACGAGATCGGGCGCTCTCAGCGCGGTATGGCCATAAGCGAGGGCTGCTCCAAAAAGTGGGCTATTTAAAGATCAGCCTCCGTAAAAGCCAGCATATTATATAAATAGTGAAGAAAAGGCAAAAGCTTACAGCACCTGGTATTCCCAGGCTGTCTCCCATCCAAGTACTAACCAGGCCCGACGCTGCTTAGCTTCCGAGATCAGACGAGATCGGGCGCTCTCAGCGCGGTATGGCCATAAGCGAGGGCTGCTCCAAAAAGTGGGCTATTTAAAGATCAGCCTCCGTAAAAGCCAGCCTATTATATAAATAGTGAAGAAAAGGCAAAAGCTTACAGCACCTGGTATTCCCAGGCGGTCTCCCATAAAAGTGTAACAATCGGCCTTATCAGCCGAGTTACAAGACTAAAATGGGGTCAGATTTAACTGTGAGAGATGACTAGTGGTTAAAAGAATGAGACATAAAAGAAAATTGGTTTAAATAGATTTGGTGTATTTACAAGGTTCACATAAAAGACTTTAAAACAACACGATAAAACTAGGTAAACTCTGTTAAAAAGAATACAGTTCATTTGTCCATACCCTAAAAACAGGTAAACTCTGTTAAAAGAATACAGTTCATTTGTCCATACCCTAAAAACAGTCCAAGAACCCCAGTGTGTTGATAAGTCCAATGTGAGTGTCCACCAGTGTATATACAATCCACAGAAAGTGTAATCCAAAGTTTGCAGGTGGTGAATGGAAAGGTGAGCTCTAAAATTAGCAACTCCTCAATCCAACAGTTTGGTGACTGTCCTTTGTTTGTCATGCTGCTCTCTTATACAGTTGTACTTCCTGCTTACTGTCATGTGTCTAGTCACATGACAGGCCAACCATCCATTTATTAAAGACACATACACTTAAAATGTTAAGAGTAATAAAATGGCCTAAAAAACATGTAAAACACTTAAAACTCTATAATACATGTAAATGATTGTAATAAATAGAGCGATAAAACACGTCTTTCTAAAAGCCAGCATATTATATAAATAGTGAAGAAAAGGCAAAAGCTTACAGCGCCTGGTATTCCCAGGCGGTCTCCCATCCAAGTACTAACCAGGCCCGACACTGCTTAGCTTCCGAGATCAGACGAGATCGGGCGCTCTCAGCGCGGTATGACCATAAGCGAGGGCTGCTCCAAAAAGTGGGCTATTTAAAGATCAGCCTCCGTAAAAGCCAGCATATTATATAAATAGTGAAGAAAAGGCAAAAGCTTACAGCACCTGGTATTCCCAGGCGGTCTCCCATAAAAGTGTAACAATCTGCCTTATCAGCCGAGTTACAAAACTAAAATGGGGTCAGATTTAACTGTGAGAGATGACTAGTGGTTAAAAGAATGAGACATAAAAGAAAATTGGTTTAAATAGATTTGGTGTATTTACAAGGTTCACATAAAAGACTTTAAAACAACACGATAAAACTAGGTAAACTCTGTTAAAAGAATACAGTTCATTTGTCCATACCCTAAAAACAGGTAAACTCTGTTAAAAGAATACAGTTCATTTGTCCATACCCTAAAAACAGTCCAAGAACCCCAGTGTGTTGATAAGTCCAATGTGAGTGTCCACCAGTGTATCCACAGAAAGTGTAATCCAAAGTTTGCAGGTGGTGAATGGAAAGGTGAGCTCTAAAATTAGCAACTCCTCAATCCAACAGTTTGGTGACTGTCCTTTGTTTGTCATGCTGCTCTCTTATACAGTTGTACTTCCTGCTTCCTGTCATGTGTCTAGTCACATGACAGGCCAACCATCCATTTATTAAAGACACATACACTTAAAATGTTAAGAGTAATAAAATGGCCTAAAAAACATGTAAAACACTTAAAACTCTATAATACATGTAAATGATTGTAATAAATAGAGCGGTAAAACACGTCTTTCTAAAAGCCAGCATATTATATAAATAGTGAAGAAAAGGCAAAAGCTTACAGCACCTGGTATTCCCAGGCGGTCTCCCATCCAAGTACTAACCAGGCCCGACGCTGCTTAGCTTCCGAGATCAGACGAGATCGGGCGCTCTCAGCGCGGTATGGCCATAAGCGAGGGCTGCTCCAAAAAGTGGGCTATTTAAAGATCAGCCTCCGTAAAAGCCAGCATATTATATAAATAGTGAAGAAAAGGCAAAAGCTTACAGCACCTGGTATTCCCAGGCGGTCTCCCATAAAAGTGTAACAATCGGCCTTATCAGCCGAGTTACAAGACTAAAATGGGGTCAGATTTAACTGTGAGAGACGACTAGTGGTTAAAAGAATGAGACATAAAATAAAATTGGTTTAAATAGATTTGGTGTATTTACAAGGTTCACATAAAAGACTTTAAAACAACACGATAAAACTAGGTAAACTCTGTTAAAAGAATACAGTTCATTTGTCCATACCCTAAAAACAGGTAAACTCTGTTAAAAGAATACAGTTCATTTGTCCATACCCTAAAAACAGTCCAAGAACCCCAGTGTGTTGATAAGTCCAATGTGAGTGTCCACCAGTGTATCCACAGAAAGTGTAATCCAAAGTTTGCAGGTGGTGAATGGAAAGGTGAGCTCTAAAATTAGCAACTCCTCAATCCAACAGTTTGGTGACTGTCCTTTGTTTGTCATGCTGCTCTCTTATACAGTTGTACTTCCTGCTTCCTGTCATGTGTCTAGTCACATGACAGGCCAACCATCCATTTATTAAAGACACATACACTTAAAATGTTAAGAGTAATAAAATGGCCTAAAAAACATGTAAAACACTTAAAACTCTATAATACATGTAAATGATTGTAATAAATAGAGCGGTAAAACACGTCTTTCTAAAAGCCAGCATATTATATAAATAGTGAAGAAAAGGCAAAAGCTTACAGCACCTGGTATTCCCTGGCGGTCTCCCATCCAAGTACTAACCAGGCCCGACGCTGCTTAGCTTCCGAGATCAGACGAGATCGGGCGCTCTCAGCGCGGTATGGCCATAAGCGAGGGCTGCTCCAAAAAGTGGGCTATTTAAAGATCAGCCTCCGTAAAAGCCAGCATATTATATAAATAGTGAAGAAAAGGCAAAAGCTTACAGCACCTGGTATTCCCAGGCGGTCTCCCATCCAAGTACTAACCAGGCCCGACGCTGCTTAGCTTCCGAGATCAGACGAGATCGGGCGCTCTCAGCGCGGTATGGCCATAAGCGAGAGACGCTCCAAAAAGTGGGCTATTTAAAGATCAGCCTCCGTAAAAGCCAGCCTATTATATAAATAGTGAAGAAAAGGCAAAAGCTTACAGCACCTGGTATTCCCAGGCGGTCTCCCATAAAAGTGTAACAATCGGCCTTATCAGCCGAGTTACAAGACTAAAATGGGGTCAGATTTAACTGTGAGAGATGACTAGTGGTTAAAAGAATGAGACATAAAAGAAAATTGGTTTAAATAGATTTGGTGTATTTACAAGGTTCACATAAAAGACTTTAAAACAACACGATAAAACTAGGTAAACTCTGTTAAAAAGAATACAGTTCATTTGTCCATACCCTAAAAACAGGTAAACTCTGTTAAAAGAATACAGTTCATTTGTCCATACCCTAAAAACAGTCCAAGAACCCCAGTGTGTTGATAAGTCCAATGTGAGTGTCCACCAGTGTATATACAATCCACAGAAAGTGTAATCCAAAGTTTGCAGGTGGTGAATGGAAAGGTGAGCTCTAAAATTAGCAACTCCTCAATCCAACAGTTTGGTGACTGTCCTTTGTTTGTCATGCTGCTCTCTTATACAGTTGTACTTCCTGCTTCCTGTCATGTGTCTAGTCATATGACAGGCCAACCATCCATTTATTAAAGACACATACACTTAAAATGTTAAGAGTAATAAAATGGCCTAAAAAACATGTAAAACACTTAAAACTCTATAATACATGTAAATGATTGTAATAAATAGAGCGGTAAAACACGTCTTTCTAAAAGCCAGCATATTATATAAATAGTGAAGAAAAGGCAAAAGCTTACAGCACCTGGTATTCCCAGGCGGTCTCCCATCCAAGTACTAACCAGGCCCGACGCTGCTTAGCTTCCGAGATCAGACGAGATCGGGCGCTCTCAGCGCGGTATGGCCATAAGCGAGGGCTGCTCCAAAAAGTGGGCTATTTAAAGATCAGCCTCCGTAAAAGCCAGCATATTATATAAATAGTGAAGAAAAGGCAAAAGCTTACAGCACCTGGTATTCCCAGGCGGTCTCCCATAAAAGTGTAACAATCGGCCTTATCAGCCGAGTTACAAGACTAAAATGGGGTCAGATTTAACTGTGAGAGACGACTAGTGGTTAAAAGAATGAGACATAAAATAAAATTGGTTTAAATAGATTTGGTGTATTTACAAGGTTCACATAAAAGACTTTAAAACAACACGATAAAACTAGGTAAACTCTGTTAAAAGAATACAGTTCATTTGTCCATACCCTAAAAACAGGTAAACTCTGTTAAAAGAATACAGTTCATTTGTCCATACCCTAAAAACAGTCCAAGAACCCCAGTGTGTTGATAAGTCCAATGTGAGTGTCCACCAGTGTATCCACAGAAAGTGTAATCCAAAGTTTGCAGGTGGTGAATGGAAAGGTGAGCTCTAAAATTAGCAACTCCTCAATCCAACAGTTTGGTGACTGTCCTTTGTTTGTCATGCTGCTCTCTTATACAGTTGTACTTCCTGCTTCCTGTCATGTGTCTAGTCACATGACAGGCCAACCATCCATTTATTAAAGACACATACACTTAAAATGTTAAGAGTAATAAAATGGCCTAAAAAACATGTAAAACACTTAAAACTCTATAATACATGTAAATGATTGTAATAAATAGAGCGGTAAAACACGTCTTTCTAAAAGCCAGCATATTATATAAATAGTGAAGAAAAGGCAAAAGCTTACAGCACCTGGTATTCCCTGGCGGTCTCCCATCCAAGTACTAACCAGGCCCGACGCTGCTTAGCTTCCGAGATCAGACGAGATCGGGCGCTCTCAGCGCGGTATGGCCATAAGCGAGGGCTGCTCCAAAAAGTGGGCTATTTAAAGATCAGCCTCCGTAAAAGCCAGCATATTATATAAATAGTGAAGAAAAGGCAAAAGCTTACAGCACCTGGTATTCCCAGGCTGTCTCCCATCCAAGTACTAACCAGGCCCGACGCTGCTTAGCTTCCGAGATCAGACGAGATCGGGCGCTCTCAGCGCGGTATGGCCATAAGCGAGGGCTGCTCCAAAAAGTGGGCTATTTAAAGATCAGCCTCCGTAAAAGCCAGCCTATTATATAAATAGTGAAGAAAAGGCAAAAGCTTACAGCACCTGGTATTCCCAGGCGGTCTCCCATAAAAGTGTAACAATCGGCCTTATCAGCCGAGTTACAAGACTAAAATGGGGTCAGATTTAACTGTGAGAGATGACTAGTGGTTAAAAGAATGAGACATAAAAGAAAATTGGTTTAAATAGATTTGGTGTATTTACAAGGTTCACATAAAAGACTTTAAAACAACACGATAAAACTAGGTAAACTCTGTTAAAAAGAATACAGTTCATTTGTCCATACCCTAAAAACAGGTAAACTCTGTTAAAAGAATACAGTTCATTTGTCCATACCCTAAAAACAGTCCAAGAACCCCAGTGTGTTGATAAGTCCAATGTGAGTGTCCACCAGTGTATATACAATCCACAGAAAGTGTAATCCAAAGTTTGCAGGTGGTGAATGGAAAGGTGAGCTCTAAAATTAGCAACTCCTCAATCCAACAGTTTGGTGACTGTCCTTTGTTTGTCATGCTGCTCTCTTATACAGTTGTACTTCCTGCTTACTGTCATGTGTCTAGTCACATGACAGGCCAACCATCCATTTATTAAAGACACATACACTTAAAATGTTAAGAGTAATAAAATGGCCTAAAAAACATGTAAAACACTTAAAACTCTATAATACATGTAAATGATTGTAATAAATAGAGCGGTAAAACACGTCTTTCTAAAAGCCAGCATATTATATAAATAGTGAAGAAAAGGCAAAAGCTTACAGCACCTGGTATTCCCTGGCGGTCTCCCATCCAAGTACTAACCAGGCCCGACGCTGCTTAGCTTCCGAGATCAGACGAGATCGGGCGCTCTCAGCGCGGTATGGCCATAAGCGAGGGCTGCTCCAAAAAGTGGGCTATTTAAAGATCAGCCTCCGTAAAAGCCAGCATATTATATAAATAGTGAAGAAAAGGCAAAAGCTTACAGCACCTGGTATTCCCAGGCTGTCTCCCATCCAAGTACTAACCAGGCCCGACGCTGCTTAGCTTCCGAGATCAGACGAGATCGGGCGCTCTCAGCGCGGTATGGCCATAAGCGAGGGCTGCTCCAAAAAGTGGGCTATTTAAAGATCAGCCTCCGTAAAAGCCAGCCTATTATATAAATAGTGAAGAAAAGGCAAAAGCTTACAGCACCTGGTATTCCCAGGCGGTCTCCCATAAAAGTGTAACAATCGGCCTTATCAGCCGAGTTACAAGACTAAAATGGGGTCAGATTTAACTGTGAGAGATGACTAGTGGTTAAAAGAATGAGACATAAAAGAAAATTGGTTTAAATAGATTTGGTGTATTTACAAGGTTCACATAAAAGACTTTAAAACAACACGATAAAACTAGGTAAACTCTGTTAAAAAGAATACAGTTCATTTGTCCATACCCTAAAAACAGGTAAACTCTGTTAAAAGAATACAGTTCATTTGTCCATACCCTAAAAACAGTCCAAGAACCCCAGTGTGTTGATAAGTCCAATGTGAGTGTCCACCAGTGTATATACAATCCACAGAAAGTGTAATCCAAAGTTTGCAGGTGGTGAATGGAAAGGTGAGCTCTAAAATTAGCAACTCCTCAATCCAACAGTTTGGTGACTGTCCTTTGTTTGTCATGCTGCTCTCTTATACAGTTGTACTTCCTGCTTACTGTCATGTGTCTAGTCACATGACAGGCCAACCATCCATTTATTAAAGACACATACACTTAAAATGTTAAGAGTAATAAAATGGCCTAAAAAACATGTAAAACACTTAAAACTCTATAATACATGTAAATGATTGTAATAAATAGAGCGATAAAACACCTCTTTCTAAAAGCCAGCATATTATATAAATAGTGAAGAAAAGGCAAAAGCTTACAGCGCCTGGTATTCCCAGGCGGTCTCCCATCCAAGTACTAACCAGGCCCGACACTGCTTAGCTTCCGAGATCAGACGAGATCGGGCGCTCTCAGCGCGGTATGACCATAAGCGAGGGCTGCTCCAAAAAGTGGGCTATTTAAAGATCAGCCTCCGTAAAAGCCAGCATATTATATAAATAGTGAAGAAAAGGCAAAAGCTTACAGCACCTGGTATTCCCAGGCGGTCTCCCATAAAAGTGTAACAATCGGCCTTATCAGCCGAGTTACAAGACTAAAATGGGGTCAGATTTAACTGTGAGAGATGACTAGTGGTTAAAAGAATGAGACATAAAAGAAAATTGGTTTAAATAGATTTGGTGTATTTACAAGGTTCACATAAAAGACTTTAAAACAACACGATAAAACTAGGTAAACTCTGTTAAAAGAATACAGTTCATTTGTCCATACCCTAAAAACAGGTAAACTCTGTTAAAAGAATACAGTTCATTTGTCCATACCCTAAAAACAGTCCAAGAACCCCAGTGTGTTGATAAGTCCAATGTGAGTGTCCACCAGTGTATCCACAGAAAGTGTAATCCAAAGTTTGCAGGTGGTGAATGGAAAGGTGAGCTCTAAAATTAGCAACTCCTCAATCCAACAGTTTGGTGACTGTCCTTTGTTTGTCATGCTGCTCTCTTATACAGTTGTACTTCCTGCTTCCTGTCATGTGTCTAGTCACATGACAGGCCAACCATCCATTTATTAAAGACACATACACTTAAAATGTTAAGAGTAATAAAATGGCCTAAAAAACATGTAAAACACTTAAAACTCTATAATACATGTAAATGATTGTAATAAATAGAGCGGTAAAACACGTCTTTCTAAAAGCCAGCATATTATATAAATAGTGAAGAAAAGGCAAAAGCTTACAGCACCTGGTATTCCCAGGCGGTCTCCCATCCAAGTACTAACCAGGCCCGACGCTGCTTAGCTTCCGAGATCAGACGAGATCGGGCGCTCTCAGCGCGGTATGGCCATAAGCGAGGGCTGCTCCAAAAAGTGGGCTATTTAAAGATCAGCCTCCGTAAAAGCCAGCATATTATATAAATAGTGAAGAAAAGGCAAAAGCTTACAGCACCTGGTATTCCCAGGCGGTCTCCCATCCAAGTACTAACCAGGCCCGACGCTGCTTAGCTTCCGAGATCAGACGAGATCGGGCGCTCTCAGCGCGGTATGGCCATAAGCGAGGGCTGCTCCAAAAAGTGGGCTATTTAAAGATCAGCCTCCGTAAAAGCCAGCCTATTATATAAATAGTGAAGAAAAGGCAAAAGCTTACAGCACCTGGTATTCCCAGGCGGTCTCCCATAAAAGTGTAACAATCGGCCTTATCAGCCGAGTTACAAGACTAAAATGGGGTCAGATTTAACTGTGAGAGATGACTAGTGGTTAAAAGAATGAGACATAAAAGAAAATTGGTTTAAATAGATTTGGTGTATTTACAAGGTTCACATAAAAGACTTTAAAACAACACGATAAAACTAGGTAAACTCTGTTAAAAAGAATACAGTTCATTTGTCCATACCCTAAAAACAGGTAAACTCTGTTAAAAGAATACAGTTCATTTGTCCATACCCTAAAAACAGTCCAAGAACCCCAGTGTGTTGATAAGTCCAATGTGAGTGTCCACCAGTGTATATACAATCCACAGAAAGTGTAATCCAAAGTTTGCAGGTGGTGAATGGAAAGGTGAGCTCTAAAATTAGCAACTCCTCAATCCAACAGTTTGGTGACTGTCCTTTGTTTGTCATGCTGCTCTCTTATACAGTTGTACTTCCTGCTTACTGTCATGTGTCTAGTCACATGACAGGCCAACCATCCATTTATTAAAGACACATACACTTAAAATGTTAAGAGTAATAAAATGGCCTAAAAAACATGTAAAACACTTAAAACTCTATAATACATGTAAATGATTGTAATAAATAGAGCGATAAAACACCTCTTTCTAAAAGCCAGCATATTATATAAATAGTGAAGAAAAGGCAAAAGCTTACAGCGCCTGGTATTCCCAGGCGGTCTCCCATCCAAGTACTAACCAGGCCCGACACTGCTTAGCTTCCGAGATCAGACGAGATCGGGCGCTCTCAGCGCGGTATGACCATAAGCGAGGGCTGCTCCAAAAAGTGGGCTATTTAAAGATCAGCCTCCGTAAACGCCAGCATATTATATAAATAGTGAAGAAAAGGTAAAAGCTTACAGCACCTGGTATTCCCAGGCGGTCTCCCATAAAAGTGTAACAATCTGCCTTATCAGCCGAGTTACAAAACTAAAATGGGGTCAGATTTAACTGTGAGAGATGACTAGTGGTTAAAAGAATGAGACATAAAAGAAAATTGGTTTAAATAGATTTGGTGTATTTACAAGGTTCACATAAAAGACTTTAAAACAACACGATAAAACTAGGTAAACTCTGTTAAAAGAATACAGTTCATTTGTCCATACCCTAAAAACAGGTAAACTCTGTTAAAAGAATACAGTTCATTTGTCCATACCCTAAAAACAGTCCAAGAACCCCAGTGTGTTGATAAGTCCAATGTGAGTGTCCACCAGTGTATATACAATCCACAGAAAGTGTAATCCAAAGTTTGCAGGTGGTGAATGGAAAGGTGAGCTCTAAAATTAGCAACTCCTCAATCCAACGGTTTGGTGACTGTCCTTTGTTTGTCATGCTGCTCTCTTATACAGTTGTACTTCCTGCTTCCTGTCATGTGTCTAGTCACATGACAGGCCAACCATCCATTTATTAAAGACACATACACTTAAAATGTTAAGAGTAATAAAATGGCCTAAAAAACATATAAAACACTTAAAACTCTATAATACATGTAAATGATTGTAATAAATAGAGCGGTAAAACACGTCTTTCTAAAAGCCAGCATATTATGTAAATAGTGAAGAAAAGGCAAAAGCTTACAGCACCTGGTATTCCCAGGCGGTCTCCCATCCAAGTACTAACCAGGCCCGACGCTGCTTAGCTTCCGAGATCAGACGAGATCGGGCGCTCTCAGCGCGGTATGACCATAAGCGAGGGCTGCTCCAAAAAGTGGGCTATTTAAAGATCAGCCTCCGTAAAAGCCAGCATATTATATAAATAGTGAAGAAAAGGCAAAAGCTTACAGCACCTGGTATTCCCAGGCGGTCTCCCATAAAAGTGTAACAATCGGCCTTATCAGCCGAGTTACAAGACTAAAATGGGGTCAGATTTAACTGTGAGAGATGACTAGTGGTTAAAAGAATGAGACATAAAAGAAAATTGGTTTAAATAGATTTGGTGTATTTACAAGGTTCACATAAAAGACTTTAAAACAACACGATAAAACTAGGTAAACTCTGTTAAAAGAATACAGTTCATTTGTCCATACCCTAAAAACAGGTAAACTCTGTTAAAAGAATACAGTTCATTTGTCCATAACCTAAAAACAGTCCAAGAACCCCAGTGTGTTGATAAGTCCAATGTGAGTGTCCACCAGTGTATATACAATCCACAGAAAGTGTAATCCAAAGTTTGCAGGTGGTGAATGGAAAGGTGAGCTCTAAAATTAGCAACTCCTCAATCCAACAGTTTGGTGACTGTCCTTTGTTTGTCATGCTGCTCTCTTATACAGTTGTACTTCCTGCTTCCTGTCATGTGTCTAGTCATATGACAGGCCAACCATCCATTTATTAAAGACACATACACTTAAAATGTTAAGAGTAATAAAATGGCCTAAAAAACATGTAAAACACTTAAAACTCTATAATACATGTAAATGATTGTAATAAATAGAGCGGTAAAACACGTCTTTCTAAAAGCCAGCATATTATATAAATAGTGAAGAAAAGGCAAAAGCTTACAGCACCTGGTATTCCCAGGCGGTCTCCCATCCAAGTACTAACCAGGCCCGACGCTGCTTAGCTTCCGAGATCAGACGAGATCGGGCGCTCTCTTTTTTTTTTATCTTTTTTTTTATTTTCAATTCACAAATTTTCAATTACAGTTTTCCATCACATTCACACTCACTCAACACAATTTGTTACATTCATATGAGTCATCTTTCAATTGACATCCATTATTTTGCACAAAAAAAGGAAAATACAGATACATAAATGAAATATACAAGAGATATGTCTACTACCCTTCTCAAATCAAATGATTGCTTCCTACCAATTAAAGCAGATTTTCCCACCCACATCTTGATATATGAACTTATTTGTGTCTATAAAAAATTCTTTTGCCTTTTTCTCTCCAAACTTACAAATCAACTCCACATCTCTTTGTGTTATTAACTTAAATATATCTTTAACTTTCATCGTCCTACCCTCAAAATGTGCATAGTTCCTTCTTAGAACCACTGCTAGTCTAGCATGACTTAAAAGAAAATTAATTAGACAGATATCCCTTTTTTTCCTTTTCCCAACAATTCCAAACAAAAATATTTTCCCCCATTCCTCCTCTGACTTCACTTGCACACCCCAGTTTTCTATTAATATACTTTTAAGAAAATCAAAGAAACCAACCAAAGCTTCACATCTCAGAAAATAATGTAAAAAACTCTCATGGCCATTATCACACACATCACACATCACATTGACATCATTGTTTATTTTATTTAACACCACATTCGTGTAAATTCTATTATGTCTTATCAGAAAGTCATTGTTCTCACAATCAATACTGTTGTATTTTATATTTAGGTTTGACCAGATTTTTTTCACATCCAGATCCTCAAACACTTTCTTCCACACTTTTTCTGCCGCTGGTTCTTTTATAACATCACTGATTAATCTCCTGTATACATTCTTTACACTCATATTCTTAATTTTGTACTTTTCACCATTATCATGCACATACATCTCTGGCATACATTGCTCTTCTTTAGAGACACATTCACTTTTAATCACCTTAGTCCATTGCAAGGGTATACTTGTTTTAATTTTGTCATATATTGTATTCACTTTCTCTCTATTCTCCATTCCATCTAAATCACACACAGAATCATAAATGCAGTTATCTCTAAGAAATCCTGGAATAACTTCGTACATTATATCCTTTACTTGTTTTATGCCCCCTTCTATAAATTTATGTTCATACAATGTTTTATTTTTATACTTAATTTTTTCATTCAGAAATAGTGGCAGATTTTTAATCACATTTATATCTTCACACTCATACTCTAATTTGGGTAGGAAATGCCTCCATGCCTCTAAAACCTCCCGATATATTTCTGGTATTCCTCCCGTCATTGATTGCTTGAAGCCCATGTACCAACCATTATCTCCTATTCCTCCCACGTCATCAACATACTTTCTTAAGAACTCCTTCCATCCATAATCCCATCTCCCTCCCATATATTTTATTACCGTTTTTATTCTCATTGCGGCTCTTTTTGTTTCTAAGTCCATCAAGTTTAAACCCCCTTCCCATCTCTTACCCACCAATGTTTTCTGTGCAATTTTCACCCCTTTGCCGCCCCATATAAAATCACCTACAATTTTATTCAATTCATTCAACACCCACCCTGGCATTTCCATTACACTCATCACATACACACATACTGACAATAACAGGCTATTTACCACTATTACTTTCCCATTTAATTTCAATTTTCTCCCTTTCCATGCTGCACATACTGTTCTTATTTTGTTAATCACCCCGGTCCAAGTCACATCTCTTGCCTCTTTGCTTTGCACCCCTAAATATACCCCTAATACTTTCACATATCTTTCCTCCACTCTTAACCCTACCTCTACTCTCTCTACCTCCCCTATATACATTAGTTCTGATTTCTCCATATTTATTTTTGCCCCTGATGCCTTCCCATACCTCTTCACTATCTCTAAAACTCTTTTTACACTGTTTCCTTCTCTCACTGTGATTGTAGTATCATCTGCATATTGGTTTATAGTACACATCCCTCCATATGGCAACTCAATGCCCACTACTCTTTTATCTCTCTTAATTAAAGTAGCTAGAGGCTCTACTGAAATGGCATACAATAATGCAGACAGGGGACATCCCTGTCTTACTGATCTTCCTACATCGAACTTGTCTGTTAGCACTCCATTTATTTTTATGCAACTTTTTGCTTTTTCATATAGTCTTCTTATCCATCCTATCACTTTCACCCCAAATCCAAACTTCTCTAATACCCTAAATAAATATTTGTGTTCCACTCTATCAAAAGCTTTATTCCAATCAATCCCTAATACTATCCCTCCCTTCTCATCTCGTTTCATATGCTCCATAACATCCCTAACGGTCCCTATCGTGTCCGCTATATCCCTGCCTGGTATACTGTAACTCTGTGTTGGTTGAACTATACTTCCTATCACTCTTTTCACTCTATTCGCTAAAACTTTAGTCAGTATTTTATAATCCACATTTAATAGACTGATTGGTCTATAGTTCTCCATATCTAATCTATTTCCCTTCTTATACACTAAAGCTATCACTCCCTCCACCATTCTATCTTGCACTACTCCTGTTCTTTCTATCCCCTTAAAAACTTCAACTAGAATTGGTGCTACCCCTTCCTTATATGTTTTATACCATTCAATACCGATCCCATCACTCCCCGGACTTTTTCCATTTTTCAACCCCCCTATTGCCTCTTTCACCTCCTCTTCCTCTATATCCTTATCACACCATTCCCTATCTTCCTCACTTAGAATATTCCCTACACTTTCTAATACTTCCTCTATGATTTTCTCATCTGCTCCTCCCCTCTTGTATAAATCTTCATAGAATTCTTGCACTCTCTCCAAAATCTCTACGTAGTCTTTTGTTGTTTTGCCTTCCTTTGTATTTATTTCGTTTATATATGTTTTACTTTGTCTCCTTTTCTCTAGCCCTAAGAAATACCCTGTACATTTCTCACCTTCTAATGCATATTTTGCCCTACTTCTTAGAATTGCTCCTCTACATTTCTCCCTCTCAAATTTCTCCAGTGCTATCTTAGCCTCTATATATTTTTCCATACTATATCCTTCTTCATCTTCAGCCTTGTTTAATTCTTCCCTCAATCTTTCTTTCAGCAACTCTTCTTCCTTCTTCATCTTTTCCCATCTTTTCTTACTATATTTTATACTGATGAACTTAATCTGGTCTTTCATTTTCTCCCATCTTTCCCCTATTCTGTCATCTAATCCTCCCTCTCTTTTATACTCATCTATCTTCTCATTTTCTCTATTTATTAGATCCTTCATCTGTATCTCATATTCTTCCTCTCCAATGTATCCTGCATTCAATATCCACATCCCTCCTCCTACCTCCTCACTCCCTATCTTAATTCTGAACCTAACACCATCATGATCACTTAAACTATTTCCTTGATGCCTTGTCCCATCTATGTATCTAATGATTTCCTCCTTAACTAACACTAAATCTATTCTACTCTGTTTTAATATACCTTCTTTTAATTGCCTCCTAGTAAATTCTCTTTTTTCTGGATTTTCATACCTCCACACATCTATTAACCCCTTCTCTCTCATTATCTCCATCAACATTCCCCTAGATTTCTCCCATCTAAATTTTACGCCCTTGCCCACATCTAATCTGCTACATTTTATATTAGAATCCCCCACTACAATACATTTCCCCACAACTAATTCTTTTAATTCTTCCAATATTTCCCTCCTATCTACTTCTATATTCGGAACGTATATATTTATTAATCTAAAATCTATATCTCTATATGTAAATTCAACTACCAAGATCCTTCCCCTCTGATCTTTATATACCTCCCTTATACCTTTGACACTATCTTTTTTAAAAAGTACTGCCACACCTCTTGCATTTTTTGCTCCATTATTATAATAAATATCCCCTCTCCACTCCTCTCTCATCTCTCTCACTTTATCCTCTTCCCAATTTGTCTCCTGTATACAAATTATATCACTCCTATATGTAAATAATAACTCTTTCATCTTGCTTTTATTCCTTAACCCATTTATATTTATTGAAGTTACAGTGGCCATGAGAGTAGCTAAAGAAAACTAAATAAAATTGAAAAACAAAACCACATATAATTAAATAAGGCATCAAATACCTGCCCGTGGTTCCTTGATCTGTTCACTCTGTTCTCCGTCCGTCTCAGACTTCCTCTTTGCACTGAGTCTTTTAATCTTTGCTTTCAGTCCATCTTTTTGTCCCCCATTCCTATTTTCTTCACCTTTACTTTCTTTCAGTTCCTGTTCCATCTCTTTCTTTTCATCCTCTTTACCTTTTCCTTTCACTTTACTTTCACCTTTGTCTTCCTCGCTCTGTTCCGACTGTTCCATCTCCTCCTCCTCGCCATCCTTTTCACCCTTGCTCCCAATTCTGTCTCGCCGCTCCATTTTGCTTCTTTTTTCACCAGCCTCAGCTCCATCTTTACCTCCCCCGCTCACAACACCAGCCACTTCCACCTCTTGTTCCTCTGTCAGATCACTGTACCTCCTTTCATCATCTTCTTGTCCAACTACTCGCTCTCTCTCTAATCGCATCCATTCTTCACAATCTCTTGCATAATGTCCTCCTCCACCACATTTGAAGCACTTTAATTCAGGGCACTCTCTGAATATGTGCCCTGGCTTGATACAAAGTCTGCAAACACGTACTTGTCTATCATGGATGACGCGAAAATATTCGGTGCCTCTCAGAGTCTCAAACTTTGTGGAGTATGGAAGTGAACATACCTGTTCCGTAAAACGAACCTTTAAGAACCGGGTTCCATCAGCTATATCCGTTCCAGGCCATAACCGACGTTTTATTGGTGAGAGTGGTCGTACTCCCCACTCTTGTAGTTTGAAGAGTATCTTCTCATCCTCTAAGTATACTGGCAAGTTTATAAAAGACACCACCATGTCATTATTCATAACTTCCCTTGCATGCACCATCACTCCTTGTACTCTCACGCCATCCATTAGTTTATGCTTTGCCTCTTCATCCTTCATTGTGAGTTCATACATCCTTTCACCTCTCACTCTGCAGCCGATCACCTCTCCACACTCCTTCTTTACTCCCCTCAGCAAATCCATCATGGAAATCTTTTCTGTTCCCTCCACTTCCACCTCCAATGTCAGGTCTTTGCTATATTTTCCTTTTGTTCCTCCTTGCACTCCTTGGTTGTTTTCTTCTCTTTCTCTCTGCAGATCTCCTGTGACTTTGTTTGTTTTCTGCTGCTTTTGAATCACTACTTGGTTGTCTTTTCCACTTCTTTGATCGTCCTCTTCATTCTTCCCATTGCTACCTTTTATCATTGTTGTTTGCA